>NW_028181244.1:0-85950 GCF_964211825.1 Aythya ferina | reverse complement strand
AAAACCATAGATCCACACCAAAGACACCCTAAACCTACCTGATGTTCTCCAAAAAACACAATCTACACCTATTTAACATAATGACAAACAAGAACCCAACAAAACCTAATGGAGACACCATAACACGTCAAAAACACCCCAAACAAGAACGGCATCACCACCAAAACTGGAAGAAAATCCCCCAAAACCATAGATCCACCCCAAAACCACCCTAAACCTACCTGATCTTCTCCAAAACCCACAATTTACCCTTTTCCACCATGATGACCAACGAGAACCAAACAAAACCCAACGGAGACCCCAAAACACTTCAAATACACCCCAAAAAAGAACAGGATCACGCCAAAAAATAGAAGAAAACCCCAAATACCATAGATCCACCCCAAAGACACCCTAAACCTACCTGATGTTCTCCTAATCCCAAAGCACACTCCAAACCACCATAAAACACATTAGGAATTCAACGAAACGCAACGGAAACCCCAAAACACTTCAAAATCACCCGAAGAAAGGAGAGGATCACTCCCCCAAAAAGAAGAAAACCCCAAATACCATGAATCCACGCGAAAACTCCCCCTAAACCTAACTGAAGTTCTCCAAAACCCACAATTTACACTTTTACAACACGATGACCAACGAGAACCCAACAAAACCAAACAGAGACCACAAAAACCTTAAAAAACACCCCAAACAAGAACGGCATCACCCCCAAAACTGGAAGAAAACCCCCAAAACCATAGATCCACCCCAAAGACACCCTAAACCTACCTGATGTTCTCCAAAAACCACAATTTACCCTTTTCCAACACGATGACCAACGAGAACCCAACAGAACCCAACAGAGACCCCAAAAAACGTCAAAAACACCCCAAACAAGAATGGCATCACCCCCAAAACTGGAAGAAAATCCCCCAAAACCATAGATCCAACCCAAAACCACCCTAAACCTACCTGATGTTCTCCAAAAACCACAATTTACCCTTTTCCAACACGATGACCAACGAGAACCCAACAGAACCCAACAGAGACCCCAAAAAACGTCAAAAACACCCCAAACAAGAACGGCATCACCACCAAAACTGGAAGAAAATCCCCCAAAACCATAGATCCAACCCAAAACCACCCTAAACCTACCTGATCTTCTCCAAAACCCACAATCCACACCTATTTAACATAATGACAAACAAGAAACCAACAAAACCTAATGGAGACACCATAACACGTCAAAAACACCCCAAACAAGAACGGCATCACCACCAAAACTGGAAGAAAATCCCCCAAAACCATAGATCCACCCCAAAACCACCCTAAACCTACCTGATGTTCTCCAAAAACCACAATTTACCCTTTTCCACCATGATGACCAACGAGAACCAAACAAAACCCAACGGAGACCCCAAAACACTTCAAATACACCCCAAAAAAGAACAGGATCACGCCAAAAAATAGAAGAAAACCCCAAATACCATAGATCCACCCCAAAGACACCCTAAACCTACCTGATGTTCTCCTAATCCCAAAGCACACTCCAAACCACCATAAAACACATTAGGAATTCAACGAAACGCAACGGAAACCCCAAAACACTTCAAAATCACCCGAAGAAAGGAGAGGATCACTCCCCCAAAAAGAAGAAAACCCCAAATACCATGAATCCACGCGAAAACTCCCCCTAAACCTACCTGAAGTTCTCCAAAACCCACAATTTACACTTTTACAACACGATGACCAACGAGAACCCAACAAAACCAAACAGAGACCACAAAAACCTTTAAAAACACCCCAAACAAGAACGGCATCACCACCAAAACTGGAAGAAAATCCCCCAAAACAATAGATCCACCCCAAAGACACCCTAAACCTACCTGATGTTCTCCAAAAACCACAATTTACACTTTTCCAACACGATGACCAACGAGAACCCAACAGAACCCAACAGAGACCCCAAAAAACGTCAAAAACACCCCAAACAAGAACGGCATCACCACCAAAACTGGAAGAAAATCCCCCAAAACCATAGATCCACCCCAAAACCACCCTAAAACTACCTGATCTTCTCCAAAACCCACAATCCACTCCTATTTAACATAATGACAAACAAGAACCCAACAAAACCTATTGGAGACCCCAAAACACGTAAAAAAACACCCCAAAAAATATCGGCATCACCCCCAAAACTGGAAGAAAATACGCCAAAACCATAGATCCACCCCAAAACCACCCTAAACCTACCTGATCTTCTCCAAAAACCACAATTTACACTTCTCCACGATGATGACGAACGAGAACCCAACAAAACCAAACAGAGACCACAAAAACCTTAAAAAATACCCCAAACAAGAATGGCATCACCCCCAAAACTGGAAGAAAACCCCCAAAACCATAGATCCACCCCAAAGACACCCTAAACCTACCTGATGTTCTCCAAAAACCACAATTTACCCTTTTCCAACACGATGACCAACGAGAACCCAACAGAACCCAACAGAGACCCCAAAAAACGTCAAAAACACCCCAAACAAGAACGGCATCACCACCAAAACTGGAAGAAAATCCCCCAAAACCATAGATCCACCCCAAAACCACCCTAAACCTACCTGATCTTCTCCAAAACCCACAATCCACTCCTATTTAACATAATGACAAACAAGAACCCAACAAAACCTAATGGAGACCCCAAAACACGTAAAAAACACCCCAAAAAATATCGGCATCACCCCCAAAACTGGAAGAAAATACGCCAAAACCATAGATCCAACCCAAAACCACCCTAAACCTACCTGATGTTCTCCAAAAACCACAATTTACCCTTTTCCACCATGATGACCAACGAGAACCCAACAAAACCCAACGGAGACCCCAAAACACTTCAAATACACCCAAAAAAAGAACAGGATCACGCCAAAAAATAGAAGAAAACCCCAAATACCATAGATCCACCCCAAAGACACCCTAAACCTACCTGATGTTCTCCTAATCCCAAAGCACACTCCAAACCACCATAAAACACATTAGGAATTCAACGAAACGCAACGGAAACCCCAAAACACTTCAAAATCACCCGAAGAAAGGAGAGGATCACTCCCCCAAAAAGAAGAAAACACCAAATACCATGAATCCACGCGAAAACTCCCCCTAAACCTACCTGAAGTTCTCCAAAACCCACAATTTACACTTTTACAACACGATGACCAACGAGAACCCAACAAAACCAAACAGAGACCACAAAAACCTTAAAAAATACCACAAACAAGAATGGCATCACCCCCAAAACTGGAAGAAAACCCCCAAAACCATAGATCCACCCCAAAGACACCCTAAACCTACCTGATCTTCTCCAAAAACCACAATTTACACTTTTCCAACACGATGACCAACGAGAACCCAACAGAACCCAACAGAGACCCCAAAAAACGTCAAAAACACCCCAAACAAGAACGGCATCACCACCAAAACTGGAAGAAAATCCCCCAAAACCATAGATCCACCCCAAAACCACCCTAAACCTACCTGATCTTCTCCAAAACCCACAATCCACACCTATTTAACATAATGACAAACAAGAACCCAACAAAACCTAATGGAGACCGCAAAACACGTCAAAAACACCCCAAACAAGAACGGCATCACCACCAAAACTGGAAGAAAATCCCCCAAAACCATAGATCCACCCCAAAGACACCCTAAACCTACCTGATGTTCTCCAAAACCCACAATTTACCCTTTTCCAACACGATGACCAACGAGAACCCAACAGAACCCAACAGAGACCCCAAAAAACGTCAAAAACACCCCAAACAAGAACGGCATCACCACCAAAACTGGAAGAAAATCCCCCAAAACCATAGATCCACCCCAAAACCACCCTAAAACTACCTGATCTTCTCCAAAACCCACAATCCACTCCTATTTAACATAATGACAAACAAGAACCCAACAAAACCTAATGGAGACCCCAAAACACGTCAAAAACACCCCAAAAAATATCGGCATCACCACCAAAACTGGAAGAAAATACGCCAAAACCATAGATCCAACCCAAAACCACCCTAAACCTACCTGATGTTCTCCAAAACCCACAATTTACCCTTTTCCACCATGATAACCAACGAGAACCCAACAAAACCCAACGGAGACCCCAAAAAAACATCAAAAACACCCCAAACAAGAACGGCATCACCACCAAAACTGGAAGAAAATCCCCCAAAACCATAGATCCACCCCAAAGACACCCTAAACCTACCTGATGTTCTCCAAAACCCACAATTTACCCTTTTCCAACACGATGACCAACGAGAACCCAACAGAACCCAACGGAGACCCCAAAAAACGTCAAAAACACCCCAAACAAGAACGGCATCACCCCCAAAACTGGAAGAAAACCCCCAAAACCATAGATCCACCCCAAAACCACCCTAAACCTACCTGATGTTCTCCAAAAACCACAATTTACCCTTTTCCACCATGATGACCAACGAGAACCAAACAAAACCCAACGGAGACCCCAAAACACTTCAAATACACCCCAAAAAAGAACAGGATCACGCCAAAAAATAGAAGAAAACCCCAAATACCATAGATCCACCCCAAAGACACCCTAAACCTACCTGATGTTCTCCTAATCCCAAAGCACACTCCAAACCACCATAAAACACATTAGGAATTCAACGAAACGCAACGGAAACCCCAAAACACTTCAAAATCACCCGAAGAAAGGAGAGGATCACTCCCCCAAAAAGAAGAAAACACCAAATACCATGAATCCACGCGAAAACTCCCCCTAAACCTACCTGAAGTTCTCCAAAACCCACAATTTACACTTTTACAACACGATGACCAACGAGAACCCAACAAAACCAAACAGAGACCACAAAAACCTTAAAAAATACCACAAACAAGAATGGCATCACCCCCAAAACTGGAAGAAAACCCCCAAAACCATAGATCCACCCCAAAGACACCCTAAACCTACCTGATGTTCTCCAAAAACCACAATTTACACTTTTCCAACACGATGACCAACGAGAACCCAACAGAACCCAACAGAGACCCCAAAAAACGTCAAAAACACCCCAAACAAGAACGGCATCACCACCAAAACTGGAAGAAAATCCCCCAAAACCATAGATCCACCCCAAAACCACCCTAAACCTACCTGATGTTCTCCAAAACCCACAATCCACACCTATTTAACATAATGACAAACAAGAACCCAACAAAACCTAATGGAGACCCCAAAACACGTCAAAAACACCCCAAACAAGAACGGCATCACCACCAAAACTGGAAGAAAATCCCCCAAAACCATAGATCCACCCCAAAGACACCCTAAACCTACCTGATGTTCTCCAAAAACCACAATTTACACTTTTCCAACACGATGACCAACGAGAACCCAACAGAACCCAACAGAGACTCCAAAAAACGTCAAAAACACCCCAAACAAGAACGGCATCACCACCAAAACTGGAAGAAAACCCCCAAAACCATAGATCCACCCCAAAGACACCCTAAACCTACCTGATCTTCTCCAAAAACCACAATTTACCCTTTTCCACCATGATGACCAACGAGAACCAAACAAAACCCAACGGAGACCCCAAAACACTTCAAATACACCCCAAAAAAGAACAGGATCACGCCAAAAAATAGAAGAAAACCCCAAATACCATAGATCCACCCCAAAGACACCCTAAACCTACCTGATGTTCTCCTAATCCCAAAGCACACTCCAAACCACCATAAAACACATTAGGAATTCAACGAAACGCAACGGAAACCCCAAAACACTTCAAAATCACCCGAAGAAAGGAGAGGATCACTCCCCCAAAAAGAAGAAAACCCCAAATACCATGAATCCACGCGAAAACTCCCCCTAAACCTACCTGAAGTTCTCCAAAACCCACAATTTACACTTTTACAACACGATGACCAACGAGAACCCAACAAAACCAAACAGAGACCACAAAAACCTTAAAAAATACCCCAAACAAGAATGGCATCACCCCCAAAACTGGAAGAAAATCCCCCAAAACCATAGATCCACCCCAAAGACACCCTAAACCTACCTGATGTTCTCCAAAAACCACAATTTACCCTTTTCCAACACGATGACCAACGAGAACCCAACAGAACCCAACAGAGACCCCAAAAAACGTCAAAAACACCCCAAACAAGAACGGCATCACCACCAAAACTGGAAGAAAATCCCCAAAAACCATAGATCCACCCCAAAACCACCCTAAAACTACCTGATCTTCTCCAAAACCCACAATCCACTCCTATTTAACATAATGACAAACAAGAAGCCAACAAAACCTAATGGAGACCCCAAAACACGTCAAAAACACCCCAAAAAATATTGGCATCACCCCCAAAACTGGAAGAAAATACGCCAAAACCATAGATCCAACCCAAAACCACCCTAAACCTACCTGATGTTCTCCAAAACCCACAATTTACCCTTTTCCACCATGATAACCAACGAGAACCCAACAAAACCCAACGGAGACCCCAAAAAACATCAAAAACACCCCAAACAAGAACGGCATCACCACCAAAACTGGAAGAAAATCCCCCAAAACCATAGATCCACACCAAAGACACCCTAAACCTACCTGATGTTCTCCAAAACCCACAATTTACCCTTTTCCAACACGATGACCAACGAGAACCCAACAGAACCCAACGGAGACCCCAAAAAACGTCAAAAACACCCCAAACAAGAACGGCATCACCCCCAAAACTGGAAGAAAACCCCCAAAACCATAGATCCACCCCAAAACCACCCTAAACCTACCTGATGTTCTCCAAAAACCACAATTTACCCTTTTCCACCATGATGACCAACGAGAACCCAACAAAACCCAACGGAGACCCCAAAACACTTCAAATACCCCCAGAAAAGAACAGGATCACGCCAAAGAATAGAAGAAAACCCCAAATACCATAGATCCACCCCAAAGACACCCTAAACCTACCTGATGTTCTCCTAATCCCAAAGCACACTCCAAACCACCATAAAACACATTAGGAATTCAACGAAACGCAACGGAAACCCCAAAACACTTCAAAATCACCCGAAGAAAGGAGAGGATCACTCCCCCAAAAAGAAGAAAACCCCAAATACCATGAATCCACGCGAAAACTCCCCCTAAACCTACCTGAAGTTCTCCAAAACCCACAATTTACACTTTTACAACACGATGACCAACGAGAACCCAACAAAACCAAACAGAGACCACAAAAACCTTAAAAAATACCCCAAACAAGAATGGCATCACCCCCAAAACTGGAAGAAAACCCCCAAAACCATAGATCCACCCCAAAGACACCCTAAACCTACCTGATGTTCTCCAAAAACCACAATTTACACTTTTCCAACACGATGACCAACGAGAACCCAACAGAACCCAACAGAGACCCCAAAAAACGTCAAAAACACCCCAAACAAGAACGGCATCACCACCAAAACTGGAAGAAAATCCCCCAAAACCATAGATCCACCCCAAAACCACCCTAAACCTACCTGATCTTCTCCAAAACCCACAATCCACACCTATTTAACATAATGACAAACAAGAACCCAACAAAACCTAATGGAGACCCCAAAACACGTCAAAAACACCCCAAACAAGAACGGCATCACCACCAAAACTGGAAGAAAATCCCCCAAAACCATAGATCCACCCCAAAGACACCCTAAACCTACCTGATGTTCTCCAAAAACCACAATTTACCCTTTTCCAACACGATGACCAACGAGAACCCAACAGAACCCAACAGAGACTCCAAAAAACGTCAAAAACACCCCAAACAAGAACGGCATCACCACCAAAACTGGAAGAAAATCCCCCAAAACCATAGATCCACCCCAAAACCACCCTAAAACTACCTGATCTTCTCCAAAACCCACAATCCACTCCTATTTAACATAATGACAAACAAGAACCCAACAAAACCTAATGGAGACCCCAAAACACGTCAAAAACACCCCAAAAAATATCGGCATCACCACCAAAACTGGAAGAAAATACGCCAAAACCATAGATCCAACCCAAAACCACCCTAAACCTACCTGATGTTCTCCAAAACCCACAATTTACCCTTTTCCACCATGATAACCAACGAGAACCCAACAAAACCCAACGGAGACCCCAAAAAACGTCAGAAACACCCCAAACAAAAACGGCATCACCACCAAAACTGGAAGAAAATCCCCCAAAACCATAGATCCACCCCAAAACCACCCTAAAACTACCTGATGTTCTCCAAAACCCACAATTTACCCTTTTCCAACACGATGACCAACGAGAACCCAACAGAACCCAACGGAGACCCCAAAAAACGTCAAAAACACCCCAAACAAGAACGGCATCACCCCCAAAACTGGAAGAAAACCCCCAAAACCATAGATCCACCCCAAAGACACCCTAAACCTACCTGATCTTCTACAAAAACCACAATCCACACCTATTTAACATAATGACAAACAAGAACCCAACAAAACCTAATGGAGACACCAAAACACGTCAAAAACACCCCAAACAAGAACGGCATCACCACCAAAACTGGAAGAAAATCCCCCAAAACCATAGATCCACCCCAAAACCACCCTAAACCTACCTGATCTTCTCCAAAACCCACAATCCACTCCTATTTAACATAATGAAGAAAGTAGAGGATCACTCCTCCAAAAAGAAGAAAACCCAAATACCATGAATCCACGCGAAAAGTCCCCCTAAACCTACCAGAAGTTCTCCAAAACCCACAATTTACCCTTTTCCACTATGATGACCACGGAAAACCCAACGAAACCCAACGGAGACCCCAAAACACGTCAAAAACACACCAAGCAAGAACTAGACGTGAAGAAATGGAAAAACAAAAACAGGTCTTTTTGTTTTCTCACTGGTTCAAATCTCCTGTTGGGGGCGCTGGGCCGGTGAATGGAGTGATACGTGGATGATTGGTCGGTCCTAAACCCCCTGCAAGTCACTCTCCCTGTGGGCAACGAAGGGCTGTGGGAATTGCCACTAGTTAAATTCCCGGATGGGTCAGATAAAATCGAAGACCAAGGACCAGAAAGGGAGCAACTTACCAGATATATGGTATATATATATGGTATAGGGGCCCCAGAAAATTAAAGAGTAAATTGAAAATGATCCATTACTATAAGATAGAATGACCAAAGGAACCCTTAAGACCCTATGTATTTTGATCCACGGAGGACGGGGTCTGTCAGGCTTTGAACATTAATAGTAGAATACCCGTGGATCCAGAAAAGAGCAAGCTGAAACATTGGAATTAGAAATTAGAGAGCAATTGATTAAGAACGAATATGTGCTACATTTGTGCCCGTGATGCACTTATATCACCAGATAACAGTAGCCTCTCCTATCCTGTTATCCTGCGACCCCGAGAACCAGATCAAAAACAACCTCACGGTTCGGACTTTAATCAAGGGGTCTGAGATAAGGAGAACTGTTCACAAAGGGACAGGTTAGGAATATGTATATGTATAGGAATGTTCATGTATATGTAACGCTTTACTAAAGCAATTTGCCACTTAAGGCGTGCATGACCTTGGTGGGACTACCCGCCCCGTGCTGCATGGAACTGAGTAAACATACCTACTTTACAATCTTACTTATCGTGGAGTCAGCTTTCTGTGAGTCATTTTGGTGAGCCAGGCAGGAGACAGTCTGCTCGGCTGCGGGATCGGCTGCGGCGCGGACGCCCCTAGGTGCACCCTGAGAGTTTTTGCTCGGAGGGGAGTCCACTCTCAGCTGCTCACCGCAGGAGAAAAGATCTCCTGAAACTGCAGACAAACGGTACGTTTTCGGCTGCTGGAGGGATACTAACTGGAGTGTTAATAATTGTATGTGTTTTTATGTATGTATTTTGTGTTGACATTTTGTATGCTGTAATATTTGCATGTTGTATTTTGTGTCGAAAGTGTTTGTGTAAGTGTAAGGCTTTGCAACAAAGTGTTACAAGTCACTTCACGAAGAACACAGTCAGAGACAATACTTGTTTCGTTGGTTATCATCCTAAATTATATTCCTGTGGTATGAATGAGATGTGCTGGAGGCCTCCGTGTGCGACTGTGCTGTGTGAGTGAGACGCAGCGTTCTGCAAAGCGAGTGCAGAGTTCCGATCCGTTGTTCCGTACTCTCCGCAAGGGGAGTGGGCAGAGACGAACGAAGTGCTTGACAGACTGAAAAGAAGTGCTGTTTTGTCCAAGTTTGAGTGGTGGTGCCTACTATATGGGCCCGGTGTATCTTGTGTATCTTGTGTATCTTGTGTATCTTGTGTATCCTATTTTTGCTCTTAAATGTTTTGACTGTGACAAGAAAAAGGCAGGAGCATGATATGACATGCTTCCTGCAACATATGAGGCCCGCACAGGCCGAGACCTGGACTCGCTGAGACCTGAACAGGCCAAGAGACCGGAGCGGCACCGAGAGACTGGAGCGGCGCTGGGAGACCCGAGACACTACGGAGGGAACTACCGCTGGACGGAGAGAGCCCTGAGAGACGCTGCAGAGACACGGACGGCTCTGAGAGACACAGAATAGACCGGACAGAAGCTGCAAAACGCGGGGAAATTGAAGTGATTGCGGAACATCCGAGATCGAGTTGCTACAGGAGACCAGAGGCGTCAGTGGACACCGGTCGCCGACCCTCACCGTGTGGCGAGTCGGCACAGAGCAGAGGAGCGGACATCAGGACCCTGCAGCCTGTCTGACGGAACCATGGAGGCAGCGGCAGCAGCGGCTGTGCTGCTTCACTCTAGCCTTCTTTTTATAAAAGGTTTATCTTGCAATGCAAAAAAGACTGTTAGTCCCCAGATCGGTGTTATAACTATTACTAATGACGACTTAGCGCTATTGCAGGGCACGAGTGCAGAGACGCAGACTACACTGCCAAATGACCACAAGCAGGTTCTTTCACTAACCTAAGGTTGCATCTGGCACTGCCTGCAGACGTATAGCAGACGTTACACTCTCTTTCCTAACTAGTAATCATGTGTCTCACCCATCTGTGGTGAATGGCCAGTGGCAAAAAGAAAAGGGAGGAGACAAAGGCAGAAACGGTACAAGGAGGATGCCACTGACACTAACAGCATGGGTAATAGGAGTAGTATAAGTGACACAGGTGCGGAGCGGTGGCCGGCGCTGCTGCTCTGTGGGGCTCTCTGCCTGCTGCTCGCCCTCGCCTGCCTGTGCACTGCCGCCGACGGTGTTAGAGTAAAATGTGAAGACTGCTCAGATGGCAGTTATGAGAGTGCTTATGTGAAGAAGATGTGTGCTGAATCTGACTTTGTGTGCAACAGTGGTCAGTGTGTGCCAAACAGATGGCAGTGTGATGGGGATCCGGATTGTGAAGATCGGTCTGACGAAAGTGCTGAGCTGTGTCATATGAGAACAGTGTCATGGAAATGTGATGGTGAAATAGACTGTGACAGTGGAGAAGATGAAGAGAACTGTGGCAATGTGACTTGTAGTGCATCAGAGTTCACATGCAGTAGTGGACAATGTATTTCCAAAAGCTTTGCCTGCAAAGGTCAGGGTGACTGCTCCGACCACTCGGATGAATCTTTGGAACACTGTGGCCGCCTGCCTGCACCTCCAGTGACGTGTTCTACGAGTGAGGTGCAGTGCGGCTCAGGTGAATGTATCTACAAGAAGAGGTGATGTGAAAGAGATCCGTATTGCAAGGATGGAAGTGATGAAATTAATTGCCCTTCCTGGACCAGTTCAGATGTGAAGATGGGAACTGTGTCCATGGGAGTAGGCAGTGCAGCGGTGTGAGAGACTGTCTGGAAGGCACTGATGAAGCAAACTGTAACAATTCAGTGCTCTGGACCTGGCAAATTCAAGTGTAGAAGTGGCGAATGCATAGATATCAATAAAGTGTGTAACCAGCAGAGGACTGCAAGGACTGGGGTGATGAGCCCCTGAAGGAATGCAACATAAACGACTGTTACTGTCCAGCTGAGTTTGAGTTTGTAAACAAGAGAAACTGTGGAGATATTGATGAATACCAAAACCCTGGTATATGTAGTCAAATCTGTATCAACGTGAAAGGTGGCCACAAATGTGAATGTAGCCGTGGCTATCAGATGAGTCGTGCTACAGGAACCTGGAAAGGGCCTTGTCAGAAGATAAAAAAGAAAGTGTTTCAACAAGCAGCTACGAGAGGAAAGAATCACTGAACCCCCAATGTGAGGGACTGTACCTTGTTTTACTGGCTACTGAAACAAGGCCCTTTCCAGGTTCCTGTAGCACGACTCATCTGATAGCCACGGCTACATTCACATTTGTGGCCACCTTTCACGTTGATACAGATTTGACTACAGATACCAGGGTTTTGGTATTCATCAATATCTCCACAGTTTCTCTTGTTTACAAACTCAAACTCAGCTGGACAGTAACAGTCGTTTATGTTGCATTCCTTCAGGGGCTCAGCAGCACAGCCGCTGCTGCCGCTGCCTCCATGGTTCCGTCAGACAGGCTGCAGGGTCCTGATGTCCGCTCCTCTGCTCTGTGCCGACTCGCCACACGGTGAGGGTCGGCTACCGGTGTCCACTGACGCCTCTGGTCTCCTGTAGCAACTCGATCTCGGATGTTCCGCAATCACTTCAATTTCCCCGCGTTTTGCAGCTTCTGTCCGGTCTATTCTGTGTCTCTCAGAGCCGTCCGTGTCTCTGCAGCGTCTCTCAGGGCTCTCTCCGTCCAGCGGTAGTTCCCTCCGTAGTGTCTCGGGTCTCCCAGCGCCGCTCCAGTCTCTCGGTGCCGCTCCGGTCTCTTGGCCTGTTCAGGTCTCAGCGAGTCCAGGTCTCGGCCTGTGCGGGCCTCATATGTTGCAGGAAGCATGTCATATCATGCTCCTGCCTTTTTCTTGTCACAGTCAAAACATTTAAGAGCAAAAATAGGATACACAAGATACACAAGATACACAAGATACACAAGATACACCGGGCCCATATAGTAGGCACCACCACTCAAACTTGGACAAAACAGCACTTCTTTTCAGTCTGTCAAGCACTTCGTTCGTCTCTGCCCACTCCCCTTGCGGAGAGTACGGAACAACGGATCGGAACTCTGCACTCGCTTTGCAGAACGCTGCGTCTCACTCACACAGCACAGTCGCACACGGAGGCCTCCAGCACATCTCATTCATACTACAGGAATATAATTTAGGATGATAACCAACGAAACAAGTATTGTCTCTGACTGTGTTCTTCGTGAAGTGACTTGTAACACTTTGTTGCAAAGCCTTACACTTACACAAACACTTTCGACACAAAATACTTAGAATATGCAAACATTACAATATACAAAATGTCATATTGATAACTTCTTGGTGCAGGTGCTAACGGAGCCAACTAGGAAAGGTGCCCTCCTAGACCTGTTGCTAGAAAACAGAGAGGGTCTGGTGGGAGATGTGGTGATTGGTGGCCGCGTCGGTCATAGCGACCATGAAGTGGTTGAGTGCAAAATTTATTGTGACAGAAGGAAAAGTGCCACCAAAACCTCATCCCTAGATATGGGGAAAGCGGACTTCAGGCTGCTCAGGGAACTAGTCAGCAAGGTCCCCTGGGAAACTGCTCTTGAAGGGCTCGATGTCCACCAGTGCTGGTCACTCTTTAAGCGATGCCTCCTAGAAGCACAAGATCAGGCAATTCCTAAATATCGCAAGTCAGGCAGGCGGGGCAGGAGGCCGGCGTGGCTGACCAGGAACGTTCTAATGGAAATTAGGCGGAAACAGAGAGTGTTTCGCTACTGGAAGGAGGGCCAGGCGTCATGGAAAGAATACAGGGATGCTGTTCGTGTTTGTAGGGAGAAAGTTCGAGTGGCCAAAGCACAGCTAGAGTTGAAGCTGGCTGTGTCTGTGAGAGAAAATAAAAAGGGTTTTATTAGATATGTAAATGGAAAAAGGAGAACTAAAAAATACATAGGGCCGCACCTTGATAGGGAAGGTCTCCTCACAGACGATGACATAGGCAAAGCAGAGACGCTTAACGCCTTCTTTGCCTCTGTCTTCAATGCCGATGATGGGCTTCGGGACCCAGGGTGCCCTGAGCTGGAGGGCCGGGACGGTGGGGATGACTTGGACTCCCAACTGACCCTGAACGTGTGCGGGATTTGCTACTCCACCTGGATCCCTACAAGTCCATGGGTCCGGATGGGATTCATCCCCGGGTGCTGAAAGAGCTGGCGGACGTCATCGCGGAACCTCTTTCAATTATTTTTCAACGATCCTGGGAATTTGGAGAGGTCCCGGTAGACTGGAAGCTGGTAAATGCTGTGCCGATTTTCAAGAAGGGTCAGAAAGAAGACCCTAGCAATTACAGGCCTGTCAGTCTCACGTCAGTGCCTGGTAAAATCATGGAGAAGTTGGTTCTCGAACTTACTGAGGCGCACCTGGGGGACAAAGCAGTCAGTGGTCCCAGCCAGCATGGGTTTGTGAAGGGTAGGTCCTGCCTAACTAACCTGATTTCCTTTTATGATAAGATCACCCGTATGGTGGACCAAGGGAAACCAGCTGATGTGATTTTTTTGGACTTCAGCAAGGCTTTTGACACGGTTTCCCATAGGATCTTACTGGACAAAATGTCCACCATACAGCTAAATAAAAACATCATACGATGGGTGAGCAATTGGCTAACGGGCAGGGCCCAAAGGGTTATGGTAAATGGGGCTGCGTCAGGCTGGCGGGCGGTCACCAGTGGGGTCCCTCAAGGCTCCATTTTAGGGCCGGTACTTTTCAATATTTTTATAAAGGATCTGGATGTAGGAATAGAGGGTATTTTGAGCAAGTTTGCTGATGACACCAAACTTGGAGGAGTTGTGGACTCGAATGAGGGCGTAAAGGCCTTACAGAGGGATACGGACAGGTTGGAGAGCTGGGCGATTACCAACCGCATGAGGTTCAATAAGAGCAAGTGCCGGGTCCTGCACCTGGGACGGGGAAACCCTGGCTGCATGTACAGACTGGGCGATGAGACGCTGGAGAGCAGCCTAGAAGAGAGGGATCTGGGGGTCGTGGTAGACAGCAAGTTGAATATGAGCCAGCAGTGTGCCCTGGCAGCCAGGAGGGCCAATCGTGTCCTGGGGTGCATCAAGCACGGCATCGCTAGTAGGTCAAGGGAGGTGATTGTCCCGCTCTACTCTGCGCTGGTGCGGCCTCACCTCGAGTACTGTGTGCAGTTCTGGGCACCACAGTATAAAAAGGACATGAAACCGTTGGAAAGTGTCCAGAGGAGGGCTGCGAAGATGGTGAAGGGCCTTGAGGGGAAGACGTATGAGGAACGGCTGAGGTCACTGGGCCTGTTCAGCCTGGAGAAGAGGAGGCTGAGGGGAGACCTCATCACAGTCTACAACTTCCTCGTAAGGGGGTGTCGAGAGGCAGGAGACCTTTTCTCCATCAACACTAGTGACAGGACCCGCGGGAACGGAGTTAAGCTGAGGCAGGGGAAATTTAGGCTGGACGTCAGGAGGGGGTTCTTCATAGGGTGGTTGCACACTGGAACAGGCTCCCCAGGGAAGTGGTCACTGCATCGAGCCTGTCTGAATTTAAGAAGAGATTGGACTGTGAACTTAGGCAAATGGTCTGAACTTTTGGGTAGACCTGTGCGGTGTCAAGAGTTGGACTTGATGATCCTTAAGGGTCCCTTCCAACTAAGGATATTCTATGATTCTATGATTCAACAAAAAATACATACATAAAAACACGTACAATTATTAACACTCCAGTTAGTATCCCTCCAGCAGCCGAAAACGAACCATTTGTCTGCAGTTTCAGGAGATCTTTGCTCCTGCGGTGAACAGCTGAGAGTGCTCCCTTTAGGCTTGTCCCCTTTACTTGGCATCCTTAATTCATGCAGAGACTCATTGCCAGAACATTAGTTCTTCCTTAGCTTGAGTTTCAGTTTCCCAGGAGCGCACTCAACCCTCCAAGTTTCAGTAGTTACTGGTCCTTTTATTCTGGATAGGTGGGTCCCTTTCTGCAGTTCTCACAGCTGTTTCAGTAGTCAGTAAAACAAGGTACAGTCCCTCACATTGGGGGTTCAGTGATTCTTTCCTCTCGTAGCTGCTTGTTGAAACACTTTCTTTTTTATCTTCTGACAAGGCCCTTTCCAGGTTCCTGTAGCACGACTCATCTGATAGCCACGGCTACATTCACATTTGTGGCCACCTTTCACGTTGATACAGATTTGACTACATATACCAGGGTTTTGGTATTCATCAATATCTCCACAGTTTCTCTTGTTTACAAACTCAAACTCAGCTGGACAGTAACAGTCGTTTATGTTGCATTCCTTCAGGGGCTCATCACCCCAGTCCTTGCAGTCCTCTGCTGGTTACACACTTTATTGATATCTATGCATTCGCCACTTCTACACTTGAATTTGCCAGGTCCAGAGCACTGAATTGTTACAGTTTGCTTCATCAGTGCCTTCCAGACAGTCTCTCACACCGCTGCACTGCCTACTCCCATGGACACAGTTCCCATCTTCACATCTGAACTGGTCCAGGAAGGGCAATTAATTTCATCACTTCCATCCTTGCAATACGGATCTCTTTCACATCACCTCTTCTTGTAGATACATTCACCTGAGCCGCACTGCACCTCACTCGTAGAACACGTCACTGGAGGTGCAGGCAGGCGGCCACAGTGTTCCAAAGATTCATCCGAGTGGTCGGAGCAGTCACCCTGACCTTTGCAGGCAAAGCTTTTGGAAATACATTGTCCACTACTGCATGTGAACTCTGATGCACTACAAGTCACATTGCCACAGTTCTCTTCATCTTCTCCACTGTCACAGTCTATTTCACCATCACATTTCCATGACACTGTTCTCATATGACACAGCTCAGCACTTTCGTCAGACCGATCTTCACAATCCGGATCCCCATCACACTGCCATCTGTTTGGCACACACTGACCACTGTTGCACACAAAGTCAGATTCAGCACACATCTTCTTCACATAAGCACTCTCATAACTGCCATCTGAGCAGTCTTCACATTTTACTCTAACACCGTCGGCGGCAGTGCACAGGCAGGCGAGGGCGAGCAGCAGGCAGAGAGCCCCACAGAGCAGCAGCGCCGGCCACCGCTCCGCACCTGTGTCACTTATACTACTCCTATTACCCATGCTGTTAGTGTCAGTGGCATCCTCCTTGTACCGTTTCTGCCTTTGTCTCCTCCCTTTTCTTTTTGCCACTGGCCATTCACCACAGATGGGTGAGACACATGATTACTAGTTAGGAAAGAGAGTGTAACGTCTGCTATACGTCTGCAGGCAGTGCCAGATGCAACCTTAGGTTAGTGAAAGAACCTGCTTGTGGTCATTTGGCAGTGTAGTCTGCGTCTCTGCACTCGTGCCCTGCAATAGCGCTAAGTCGTCATTAGTAATAGTTATAACACCGATCTGGGGACTAACAGTCTTTTTTGCATTGCAAGATAAACCTTTTATAAAAAGAAGGCTAGAGTGAAGCAGCACAGCCGCTGCTGCCGCTGCCTCCATGGTTCCGTCAGACAGGCTGCAGGGTCCTGATGTCCGCTCCTCTGCTCTGTGCCGACTCGCCACACGGTGAGGGTCGGCGACCGGTGTCCACTGACGCCTCTGGTCTCCTGTAGCAACTCGATCTCGGATGTTCCGCAATCACTTCAATTTCCCCGCGTTTTGCAGCTTCTGTCCGGTCTATTCTGTGTCTCTCAGAGCCGTCCGTGTCTCTGCAGCGTCTCTCAGGGCTCTCTCCGTCCAGCGGTAGTTCCCTCCGTAGTGTCTCGGGTCTCCCAGCGCCGCTCCAGTCTCTCGGTGCCGCTCCGGTCTCTTGGCCTGTTCAGGTCTCAGCGAGTCCAGGTCTCGGCCTGTGCGGGCCTCATATGTTGCAGGAAGCATGTCATATCATGCTCCTGCCTTTTTCTTGTCACAGTCAAAACATTTAAGAGCAAAAATAGGATACACAAGATACACAAGATACACAAGATACACAAGATACACCGGGCCCATATAGTAGGCACCACCACTCAAACTTGGACAAAACAGCACTTCTTTTCAGTCTGTCAAGCACTTCGTTCGTCTCTGCCCACTCCCCTTGCGGAGAGTACGGAACAACGGATCGGAACTCTGCACTCGCTTTGCAGAACGCTGCGTCTCACTCACACAGCACAGTCGCACACGGAGGCCTCCAGCACATCTCATTCATACCACAGGAATATAATTTAGGATGATAACCAACGAAACAAGTATTGTCTCTGACTGTGTTCTTCGTGAAGTGACTTGTAACACTTTGTTGCAAAGCCTTACACTTACACAAACACTTTCGACACAAAATACAACATGCAAATATTACAGCATACAAAATGTCAACACAAAATACATACATAAAAACACATACAATTATTAACACTCCAGTTAGTATCCCTCCAGCAGCCGAAAACGTACCGTTTGTCTGCAGTTTCAGGAGATCTTTTCTCCTGCGGTGAGCAGCTGAGAGTGGACTCCCCTCCGAGCAAAAACTCTCAGGGTGCACCTAGGGGCGTCCGCGCCGCAGCCGATCCCGCAGCCGAGCAGACTGTCTCCTGCCTGGCTCACCAAAATGACTCACAGAAAGCTGACTCCACGATAAGTAAGATTGTAAAGTAGGTATGTTTACTCAGTTCCATGCAGCACGGGGCGGGTAGTCCCACCAAGGTCATGCACGCCTTAAGTGGCAAATTGCTTTAGTAAAGCGTTACATATACATGAACATTCCTATACATATACATATTCCTAACCTGTCCCTTTGTGAACAGTTCTCCTTATCTCAGACCCCTTGATTAAAGTCCGAACCGTGAGGTTGTTTTTGATCTGGTTCTCGGGGTCGCAGGATAACAGGATAGGAGAGGCTACTGTTATCTGGTGATATAAGTGCATCACGGGCACAAATGTAGCACATATTCGTTCTTAATCAATTGCTCTCTAATTTCTAATTCCAATGTTTCAGCTTGCTCTTTTCTGGATCCACGGGTATTCTACTATTAATGTTCAAAGCCTGACAGACCCCGTCCTCCGTGGATCAAAATACATAGGGTCTTAAGGGTTCCTTTGGTCATTCTATCTTATAGTAATGGATCATTTTCAATTTACTCTTTAATTTTCTGGGGCCCCTATACCATATATATATACCATATATCTGGTAAGTTGCTCCCTTTCTGGTCCTTGGTCTTCGATTTTATCTGACCCATCCGGGAATTTAACTAGTGGCAATTCCCACAGCCCTTCGTTGCCCACAGGGAGAGTGACTTGCAGGGGGTTTAGGACCGACCAATCATCCACGTATCACTCCATTCACCGGCCCAGCGCCCCCAACAGGAGATTTGAACCAGTGAGAAAACAAAAAGACCTGTTTTTGTTTTTCCATTTCTTCACGTCTAGTTCTTGCTTGGTGTGTTTTTGACGTGTTTTGGGGTCTCCGTTGGGTTTCGTTGGGTTATCCGTGGTCATCATAGTGGAAAAGGGTAAATTGTGGGTTTTGGAGAACTTCTGGTAGGTTTAGGGGGACTTTTCGCGTGGATTCATGGTATTTGGGTTTTCTTCTTTTTGGAGGAGTGATCCTCTCCTTTCTTCATTATGTTAAATAGGAGTGGATTGTGGGTTTTGGAGAACATCAGGTAGGTTTAGGGTGGTTTTGGGGTGGATCTATGGTTTTGGGGGATTTTCTTCCAGTTTTGGTGGTGATCCTTTTCTTGTTTGGGGTGTTTTTGACGTGTTTTGGGGTCTCTGTTGGGTTCTGTTGGGTTCTTGTTTGTCATTATGTTAAATAGGAGTGGATTGTGGGTTTTGGAGAACATCAGGTAGGTTTAGGGTGTCTTTGGGGTGGATCTATGGTTTTGGGGGATTTTCTTCCAGTTTTGGTGGTGATGCCGTTCTTGTTTGGGGTGTTTTTGACGTGTTTTGGTGTCTCCATTAGGTTTTGTTGGGTTCTTGTTTGTCATTATGTTAAATAGGTGTGGATTGTGGGTTTTGGAGAACATCAGGTAGTTTTAGGGTGGTTTTGGGGTGGATCTATGGTTTTGGGGGATTTTCTTCCAGTTTTGGGGGTGATGCCGTTCTTGTTTGGGGTGTTTTTGACGTTTTTTGGGGTCTCTGTTGGGTTCTGTTGGGTTCTCGTTGGTCATCGTGTTGGAAAAGGGTAAATTGTGGTTTTTGGAGAAGATCAGATAGGTTTAGTGTGGTTTTGGGGTGGATCTATGGTTTTGGGGGATTTTCTTCCAGTTTTGGTGGTGATGCCGTTCTTGTTTGGGGTGTTTTTGACGTTTTTTGGGGTCTCCGTTGGGTTTTGTTGGGTTCTCGTTGGTTATCATGGTGGAAAAGGGTAAATTGTGGGTTTTGGAGAACATCAGGTAGGTTTAGGGTGGTTTTTGGGTGGATCTATGGTTTTGGGGGATTTTCTTCCAGTTTTGGGGGTGATGCCGATATTTTTTGGGGTGTTTTTTACGTGTTTTGGGGTCTCCATTAGGTTTTGTTGGGTTCTTGTTTGTCATTATGTTAAATAGGAGTGGATTGTGGTTTTTGGAGAACATCAGGTAGTTTTAGGGTGGTTTTGGGGTGGATCTATGGTTTTGGGGGATTTTCTTCCAGTTTTGGGGGTGATGCCATTCTTGTTTGGGGTATTTTTTAAGGTTTTTGTGGTCTCTGTTTGGTTTTGTTGGGTTCTCGTTGGTCATCGTGTTGTAAAAGTGTAAATTGTGGGTTTTGGAGAACTTCAGGTAGGTTTAGGGGGAGTTTTCACGTGGATTCATGGTATTTGGGGTTTTCTTCTTTTTGGGGGAGTGATCCTCTCCTTTCTTCGGGTGATTTTGAAGTGTTTTGGGGTTTCCATTGCGTTTCGTTGAATTCCTAATGTGTTTTATGGTGGTTTGGAGTGTGCTTTGGGATTAGGAGAACATCAGGTAGGTTTAGGGTGGTTTTGGGGTGGATCTATGGTTTTAGGGGATTTTCTTCCAGTTTTGGGGGTGATGCCGTTCTTGTTTGGGGTGTTTTTGACGTTTTTTGGGGTCTCCGTTGGGTTTTGTTGGGTTCTCGTTGGTTATCATGGTGGAAAAGGGTAAATTGTGGTTTTTGGAGAACATCAGGTAGGTTTCGGGTGGTTTTGGGGTGGATCTATGGTTTTGGCGTATTTTCTTCCAGTTTTGGGGGTGATGCCGATATTTTTTGGGGTGTTTTTGACGTGTTTTGGGGTCTCTGTTGGGTTCTGTTGGGTTCTTGTTTGTCATTATGTTAAATAGGAGTGGATTGTGGGTTTTGGAGAAGATCAGGTAGGTTTAGGGTGTCTTTGGGGTGGATCTATGGTTTTGGGGGATTTTCTTCCAGTTTTGGTGGTGATGCCGTTCTTGTTTGGGGTGTTTTTGACGTGTTTTGGTGTCTCCATTAGGTTTTGTTGGGTTCTTGTTTGTCATTATGTTAAATAGGTGTGGATTGTGGGTTTTGGAGAACATCAGGTAGTTTTAGGGTGGTTTTGGGGTGGATCTATGGTTTTGGGGGATTTTCTTCCAGTTTTGGGGGTGATGCCGTTCTTGTTTGGGGTGTTTTTGACGTTTTTTGGGGTCTCTGTTGGGTTCTGTTGGGTTCTCGTTGGTCATCGTGTTGGAAAAGGGTAAATTGTGGTTTTTGGAGAACATCAGATAGGTTTAGGGTGGTTTTGGGGTGGATCTATGGTTTTGGGGGATTTTCTTCCAGTTTTGGTGGTGATGCCGTTCTTGTTTGGGGTGTTTTTGACGTTTTTTGGGGTCTCCGTTGGGTTTTGTTGGGTTCTCGTTGGTTATCATGGTGGAAAAGGGTAAATTGTGGGTTTTGGAGAAGATCAGGTAGGTTTAGGGTGGTTTTTGGGTGGATCTATGGTTTTGGGGGATTTTCTTCCAGTTTTGGGGGTGATGCCGATATTTTTTGGGGTGTTTTTTACGTGTTTTGGGGTCTCCATTAGGTTTTGTTGGGTTCTTGTTTGTCATTATGTTAAATAGGAGTGGATTGTGGTTTTTGGAGAACATCAGGTAGGTTTAGGGTGGTTTTGGGGTGGATCTATGGTTTTGGGGGATTTTCTTCCAGTTTTGGTGGTGATGCCGTTCTTGTTTGGGGTGTTTTTGACGTTTTTTGGGGTCTCTGTTGGGTTCTGTTGGGTTCTCGTTGGTCATCGTGTTGGAAAAGGGTAAATTGTGGTTTTTGGAGAACATCAGGTAGGTTTAGGGTGTCTTTGGGGTGGATCTATGGTTTTGGGGGATTTTCTTCCAGTTTTGGTGGTGATGCCGTTCTTGTTTGGGGTGTTTTTGACGTGTTTTGGTGTCTCCATTAGGTTTTGTTGGGTTCTTGTTTGTCATTATGTTAAATAGGTGTGGATTGTGGGTTTTGGAGAAGATCAGGTAGGTTTAGGGTGGTTTTGGGGTGGATCTATGGTTTTGGGGGATTTTCTTCCAGTTTTGGGGGTGATGCCGTTCTTGTTTGGGGTGTTTTTGACGTTTTTTGGGGTCTCTGTTGGGTTCTGTTGGGTTCTCGTTGGTCATCGTGTTGGAAAAGGGTAAATTGTGGTTTTTGGAGAACATCAGGTAGGTTTAGGGTGTCTTTGGGGTGGATCTATGGTTTTGGGGGTTTTCTTCCAGTTTTGGGGGTGATGCCATTCTTGTTTGTGGTATTTTTTAAGGTTTTTGTGGTCTCTGTTTGGTTTTGTTGGGTTCTCGTTGGTCATCGTGTTGTAAAAGTGTAAATTGTGGGTTTTGGAGAACTTCAGGTAGGTTTAGGGGGAGTTTTCACGTGGATTCATGGTATTTGGGGTTTTCTTCTTTTTGGGGGAGTGATCCTCTCCTTTCTTCGGGTGATTTTGAAGTGTTTTGGGGTTTCCGTTGCGTTTCGTTGAATTCCTAATGTGTTTTATGGTGGTTTGGAGTGTGCTTTGGGGTTAGGAGAACATCAGGTAGGTTTAGGGTGGTTTTGGGGTGGATCTATGGTTTTAGGGGATTTTCTTCCAGTTTTGGGGGTGATGCCGTTCTTGTTTGGGGTGTTTTTGACGTTTTTTGGGGTCTCCGTTGGGTTTTGTTGGGTTCTCGTTGGTTATCATGGTGGAAAAGGGTAAATTGTGGTTTTTGGAGAACATCAGGTAGGTTTCGGGTGGTTTTGGGGTGGATCTATGGTTTTGGGGGATTTTCTTCCAGTTTTGGTGGTGATCCTTTTCTTGTTTGGGGTGTTTTTGACGTGTTTTGGTGTCTCCATTAGGTTTTGTTGGGTTCTTGTTTGTCATTATGTTAAATAGGTGTGGATTGTGGGTTTTGGAGAAGATCAGGTAGGTTTAGGGTGGTTTTGGGGTGGATCTATGGTTTTGGGGGATTTTCTTCCAGTTTTGGTGGTGATGCCGTTCTTGTTTGGGGTGTTTTTGACGTTTTTTGGGGTCTCTGTTGGGTTCTGTTGGGTTCTCGTTGGTCATCGTGTTGGAAAAGGGTAAATTGTGGTTTTTGGAGAACATCAGATAGGTTTAGTGTGGTTTTGGGGTGGATCTATGGTTTTGGGGGATTTTCTTCCAGTTTTGGTGGTGATGCCGTTCTTGTTTGGGGTGTTTTTGACGTTTTTTGGGGTCTCCGTTGGGTTTTGTTGGGTTCTCGTTGGTTATCATGGTGGAAAAGGGTAAATTGTGGGTTTTGGAGAAGATCACGTAGGTTTAGGGTGGTTTTGGGGTGGATCTATGGTTTTGGGGGATTTCTTCCATTTTTGGGGGTGATGCCGATATTTTTTGGGTGTTTTTTACGTGTTTTGGGGTCTCCATTAGGTTTTGTTGGGTTCTTGTTTGTCATTATGTTAAATAGGAGTGGATTGTGGTTTTTGGAGAACATCAGGTAGGTTTAGGGTGTCTTTGGGGTGGATCTATGGTTTTGGGGGATTTTCTTCCAGTTTTGGTGGTGATGCCGTTCTTGTTTGGGGTGTTTTTGACGTTTTTTGGGGTCTCTGTTGGGTTCTGTTGGGTTCTCGTTGGTCATCGTGTTGGAAAAGGGTAAATTGTGGTTTTTGGAGAACATCAGGTAGGTTTAGGGTGTCTTTGGGGTGGATCTATGGTTTTGGGGGATTTTCTTCCAGTTTTGGTGGTGATGCCGTTCTTGTTTGGGGTGTTTTTGACGTGTTTTGGTGTCTCCATTAGGTTTTGTTGGGTTCTTGTTTGTCATTATGTTAAATAGGTGTGGATTGTGGGTTTTGGAGAAGATCAGGTAGGTTTAGGGTGGTTTTGGGGTGGATCTATGGTTTTGGGGGATTTTCTTCCAGTTTTGGGGGTGATGCCGTTCTTGTTTGGGGTGTTTTTGACGTTTTTTGGGGTCTCTGTTGGGTTCTGTTGGGTTCTCGTTGGTCATCGTGTTGTAAAAGGGTAAATTGTGGTTTTTGGAGAAGATCAGGTAGGTTTAGGGTGGTTTTGGGGTGGATCTATGGTTTTGGGGGATTTTCTTCCAGTTTTGGTGGTGATGCCGTTCTTGTTTGGGGTGTTTTTGACGTGTTTTGGTGTCTCCATTAGGTTTTGTTGGGTTCTTGTTTGTCATTATGTTAAATAGGAGTGGATTGTGGTTTTTGGAGAAGATCAGGTAGGTTTAGGGTGGTTTTGGGGTGGATCTATGGTTTTGGGGGATTTTCTTCCAGTTTTGGTGGTGATGCCGTTCTTGTTTGGGGTGTTTTTGACGTTTTTTGGGGTCTCCGTTGGGTTTTGTTGGGTTCTCGTTGGTTATCATGGTGGAAAAGTGTAAATTGTGGGTTTTGGAGAAGATCAGGTAGGTTTAGGGTGGTTTTGGGGTGGATCTATGGTTTTGGTGTATTTTCTTCCAGTTTTGGGGGTGATGCCGATATTTTTTGTGGTTTTTTTGACGTGTTTTGGTGTCTCCATTAGGTTTTGTTGGGTTCTTGTTTGTCATTATGTTAAATAGGAGTGGATTGTGGGTTTTGGAGAACATCAGGTAGTTTTAGGGTGGTTTTGGGGTGGATCTATGGTTTTGGGGGATTTTCTTCCAGTTTTGGTGGTGATGCCGTTCTTGTTTGGGGTGTTTTTGACGTTTTTTGGGGTCTCTGTTGGGTTCTGTTGGGTTCTCGTTTGCCATCGTGTTGGAAAAGGGTAAATTGTGGTTTTTGGAGAACATCAGGTAGGTTTAGGGTGTCTTTGGTGTGGATCTATGGTTTTGGGGGATTTTCTTCCAGTTTTGGTGGTGATGCCGTTCTTGTTTGGGGTGTTTTTGACGTGTTTTGGTGTCTCCATTAGGTTTTGTTGGGTTCTTGTTTGTCATTATGTTAAATAGGTGTGGATTGTGGGTTTTGGAGAAGATCAGGTAGGTTTAGGGTGGTTTTGGGGTGGATCTATGGTTTTGGGGGATTTTCTTCCAGTTTTGGGGGTGATGCCGTTCTTGTTTGGGGTGTTTTTGACGTTTTTTGGGGTCTCTGTTGGGTTCTGTTGGGTTCTCGTTGGTCATCGTGTTGTAAAAGGGTAAATTGTGGTTTTTGGAGAAGATCAGGTAGGTTTAGGGTGGTTTTGGGGTGGATCTATGGTTTTGGGGGATTTTCTTCCAGTTTTGGTGGTGATGCCGTTCTTGTTTGGGGTGTTTTTGACGTGTTTTGGTGTCTCCATTAGGTTTTGTTGGGTTCTTGTTTGTCATTATGTTAAATAGGAGTGGATTGTGGTTTTTGGAGAAGATCAGGTAGGTTTAGGGTGGTTTTGGGGTGGATCTATGGTTTTGGGGGATTTTCTTCCAGTTTTGGTGGTGATGCCGTTCTTGTTTGGGGTGTTTTTGACGTTTTTTGGGGTCTCCGTTGGGTTTTGTTGGGTTCTCGTTGGTTATCATGGTGGAAAAGTGTAAATTGTGGGTTTTGGAGAACATCAGGTAGGTTTAGGGTGGTTTTGGGGTGGATCTATGGTTTTGGTGTATTTTCTTCCAGTTTTGGGGGTGATGCCGATATTTTTTGTGGTTTTTTTGACGTGTTTTGGTGTCTCCATTAGGTTTTGTTGGGTTCTTGTTTGTCATTATGTTAAATAGGAGTGGATTGTGGGTTTTGGAGAACATCAGGTAGTTTTAGGGTGGTTTTGGGGTGGATCTATGGTTTTGGGGGATTTTCTTCCAGTTTTGGTGGTGATGCCGTTCTTGTTTGGGGTGTTTTTGACGTTTTTTGGGGTCTCTGTTGGGTTCTGTTGGGTTCTCGTTTGCCATCGTGTTGGAAAAGGGTAAATTGTGGTTTTTGGAGAACATCAGGTAGGTTTAGGGTGTCTTTGGTGTGGATCTATGGTTTTGGGGGATTTTCTTCCAGTTTTGGTGGTGATGCCGTTCTTGTTTGGGGTGTTTTTGACGTGTTTTGGTGTCTCCATTAGGTTTTGTTGGGTTCTTGTTTGTCATTATGTTAAATAGGTGTGGATTGTGGGTTTTGGAGAAGATCAGGTAGGTTTAGGGTGGTTTTGGGGTGGATCTATGGTTTTGGGGGATTTTCTTCCAGTTTTGGGGGTGATGCCGATATTTTTTGTGGTGTTTTCTACGTGTTTTGGTGTCTCCATTAGGTTTTGTTGGGTTCTTGTTTGTCATTATGTTAAATAGGAGTGGATTGTGGGTTTTGGAGAAGATCAGGTAGTTTTAGGGTGGTTTTGGGGTGGATCTATGGTTTTGGGGGATTTTCTTCCAGTTTTGGGGGTGATGCCGTTCTTGTTTGGGGTGTTTTTGACGTTTTTTGGGGTCTCTGTTGGGTTCTGTTGGGTTCTCGTTGGTCATCGTGTTGGAAAAGGGTAAATTGTGGTTTTTGGAGAACATCAGGTAGGTTTAGTGTGGTTTTGGGGTGGATCTATGGTTTTGGGGGTTTTCTTCCAGTTTTGGGGGTGATGCCATTCTTGTTTGTGGTATTTTTTAAGGTTTTTGTGGTCTCTGTTTGGTTTTGTTGGGTTCTCGTTGGTCATCGTGTTGTAAAAGTGTAAATTGTGGGTTTTGGAGAACTTCAGGTAGGTTTAGGGGGAGTTTTCACGTGGATTCATGGTATTTGGGGTTTTCTTCTTTTTGGGGGAGTGATCCTCTCCTTTCTTCGGGTGATTTTGAAGTGTTTTGGGGTTTCCGTTGCGTTTCGTTGAATTCCTAATGTGTTTTATGGTGGTTTGGAGTGTGCTTTGGGATTAGGAGAACATCAGGTAGGTTTAGGGTGGTTTTGGGGTGGATCTATGGTTTTAGGGGATTTTCTTCCAGTTTTGGGGGTGATGCCGTTCTTGTTTGGGGTGTTTTTGACGTTTTTTGGGGTCTCCGTTGGGTTTTGTTGGGTTCTCGTTGGTTATCATGGTGGAAAAGGGTAAATTGTGGTTTTTGGAGAACATCAGGTAGGTTTCGGGTGGTTTTGGGGTGGATCTATGGTTTTGGCGTATTTTCTTCCAGTTTTGGGGGTGATGCCGATATTTTTTGGGGTGTTTTTGACGTGTTTTGGGGTCTCCATGAGGTTTTGTTGTGTTCTTGTTTGTCATTATGTTAAATAGGAGTGGATTGTGGGTTTTGGAGAACATCAGGTAGGTTTAGGGTGTCTTTGGGGTGGATCTATGGTTTTGGGGGATTTTCTTCCAGTTTTGGGGGTGATGCCGTTCTTGTTTGGGGTGTTTTTGACGTGTTTTGGTGTCTCCATTAGGTTTTGTTGGGTTCTTGTTTGTCATTATGTTAAATAGGTGTGGATTGTGGGTTTTGGAGAACATCAGGTAGGTTTAGGGTGGTTTTGGGGTGGATCTATGGTTTTGGGGGATTTTCTTCCAGTTTTGGGGGTGATGCCGTTCTTGTTTGGGGTGTTTTTGACGTTTTTTGGGGTCTCTGTTGGGTTCTGTTGGGTTCTCGTTGGTCATCGTGTTGGAAAAGGGTAAATTGTGGTTTTTGGAGAACATCAGGTAGGTTTAGTGTGGTTTTGGGGTGGATCTATGGTTTTGGGGGATTTTCTTCCAGTTTTGGTGGTGATGCCGTTCTTGTTTGGGGTGTTTTTGACGTTTTTTGGGGTCTCCGTTGGGTTTTGTTGGGTTCTCGTTGGTTATCATGGTGGAAAAGGGTAAATTGTGGGTTTTGGAGAAGATCAGGTAGTTTTAGGGTGGTTTTTGGGTGGATCTATGGTTTTGGGGGATTTTCTTCCAGTTTTGGTGGTGATGCCGTTCTTGTTTGGGGTGTTTTTGACGTGTTTTGGTGTCTCCATTAGGTTCTGTTGGGTTCTTGTTTGTCATTATGTTAAATAGGAGTGGATTGTGGTTTTTGGAGAAGATCAGGTAGGTTTAGGGTGGTTTTGGGGTGGATCTATGGTTTTGGGGGATTTTCTTCCAGTTTTGGTGGTGATGCCGTTCTTGTTTGGGGTGTTTTTGACGTGTTTTGGTGTCTCCATTAGGTTTTGTTGGGTTCTTGTTTGTCATTATGTTAAATAGGTGTGGATTGTGGGTTTTGGAGAAGATCAGGTAGGTTTAGGGTGGTTTTGGGGTGGATCTATGGTTTTGGGGGATTTTCTTCCAGTTTTGGTGGTGATGCCGTTCTTGTTTGGGGTGTTTTTGACGTTTTTTGGGGTCTCTGTTGGGTTCTGTTGGGTTCTCGTTGGTCATCGTGTTGGAAAAGGGTAAATTGTGGTTTTTGGAGAACATCAGGTAGGTTTAGGGTGTCTTTGGGGTGGATCTATGGTTTTGGGGGTTTTCTTCCAGTTTTGGGGGTGATGCCATTCTTGTTTGTGGTATTTTTTAAGGTTTTTGTGGTCTCTGTTTGGTTTTGTTGGGTTCTCGTTGGTCATCGTGTTGTAAAAGTGTAAATTGTGGGTTTTGGAGAACTTCAGGTAGGTTTAGGGGGAGTTTTCACGTGGATTCATGGTATTTGGGGTTTTCTTCTTTTTGGGGGAGTGATCCTCTCCTTTCTTCGGGTGATTTTGAAGTGTTTTGGGGTTTCCGTTGCGTTTCGTTGAATTCCTAATGTGTTTTATGGTGGTTTGGAGTGTGCTTTGGGGTTAGGAGAACATCAGGTAGGTTTAGGGTGGTTTTGGGGTGGATCTATGGTTTTAGGGGATTTTCTTCCAGTTTTGGGGGTGATGCCGTTCTTGTTTGGGGTGTTTTTGACGTTTTTTGGGGTCTCCGTTGGGTTTTGTTGGGTTCTCGTTGGTTATCATGGTGGAAAAGGGTAAATTGTGGTTTTTGGAGAACATCAGGTAGGTTTCGGGTGGTTTTGGGGTGGATCTATGGTTTTGGCGTATTTTCTTCCAGTTTTGGGGGTGATGCCGATATTTTTTGGGGTGTTTTTGACGTGTTTTGGGGTCTCCATGAGGTTTTGTTGGGTTCTTGTTTGTCATTATGTTAAATAGGAGTGGATTGTGGGTTTTGGAGAACATCAGGTAGTTTTAGGGTGGTTTTGGGGTGGATCTATGGTTTTGGGGGATTTTCTTCCAGTTTTGGTGGTGATCCTTTTCTTGTTTGGGGTGTTTTTGACGTGTTTTGGTGTCTCCATTAGGTTTTGTTGGGTTCTTGTTTGTCATTATGTTAAATAGGTGTGGATTGTGGGTTTTGGAGAACATCAGGTAGGTTTAGGGTGGTTTTGGGGTGGATCTATGGTTTTGGGGGATTTTCTTCCAGTTTTGGGGGTGATGCCGTTCTTGTTTGGGGTGTTTTTGACGTTTTTTGGGGTCTCTGTTGGGTTCTGTTGGGTTCTCGTTGGTCATCGTGTTGGAAAAGGGTAAATTGTGGTTTTTGGAGAACATCAGATAGGTTTAGTGTGGTTTTGGGGTGGATCTATGGTTTTGGGGGATTTTCTTCCAGTTTTGGTGGTGATGCCGTTCTTGTTTGGGGTGTTTTTGACGTTTTTTGGGGTCTCCGTTGGGTTTTGTTGGGTTCTCGTTGGTTATCATGGTGGAAAAGGGTAAATTGTGGGTTTTGGAGAAGATCAGGTAGGTTTAGGGTGGTTTTGGGGTGGATCTATGGTTTTGGGGGATTTTCTTCCATTTTTGGGGGTGATGCCGATATTTTTTGGGTGTTTTTTACGTGTTTTGGGGTCTCCATTAGGTTTTGTTGGGTTCTTGTTTGTCATTATGTTAAATAGGAGTGGATTGTGGTTTTTGGAGAACATCAGGTAGGTTTAGGGTGGTTTTGGGGTGGATCTATGGTTTTGGGGGATTTTCTTCCAGTTTTGGTGGTGATGCCGTTCTTGTTTGGGGTGTTTTTGACGTTTTTTGGGGTCTCTGTTGGGTTCTGTTGGGTTCTCGTTGGTCATCGTGTTGGAAAAGGGTAAATTGTGGTTTTTGGAGAACATCAGGTAGGTTTAGGGTGTCTTTGGGGTGGATCTATGGTTTTGGGGGATTTTCTTCCAGTTTTGGTGGTGATGCCGTTCTTGTTTGGGGTGTTTTTGACGTGTTTTGGTGTCTCCATTAGGTTTTGTTGGGTTCTTGTTTGTCATTATGTTAAATAGGTGTGGATTGTGGGTTTTGGAGAAGATCAGGTAGGTTTAGGGTGGTTTTGGGGTGGATCTATGGTTTTGGGGGATTTTCTTCCAGTTTTGGGGGTGATGCCGTTCTTGTTTGGGGTGTTTTTGACGTTTTTTGGGGTCTCTGTTGGGTTCTGTTGGGTTCTCGTTGGTCATCGTGTTGTAAAAGGGTAAATTGTGGTTTTTGGAGAAGATCAGGTAGGTTTAGGGTGGTTTTGGGGTGGATCTATGGTTTTGGGGGATTTTCTTCCAGTTTTGGTGGTGATGCCGTTCTTGTTTGGGGTGTTTTTGACGTGTTTTGGTGTCTCCATTAGGTTTTGTTGGGTTCTTGTTTGTCATTATGTTAAATAGGAGTGGATTGTGGTTTTTGGAGAAGATCAGGTAGGTTTAGGGTGGTTTTGGGGTGGATCTATGGTTTTGGGGGATTTTCTTCCAGTTTTGGTGGTGATGCCGTTCTTGTTTGGGGTGTTTTTGACGTTTTTTGGGGTCTCCGTTGGGTTTTGTTGGGTTCTCGTTGGTTATCATGGTGGAAAAGGGTAAATTGTGGGTTTTGGAGAAGATCAGGTAGGTTTAGGGTGGTTTTGGGGTGGATCTATGGTTTTGGTGTATTTTCTTCCAGTTTTGGGGGTGATGCCGATATTTTTTGTGGTTTTTTTGACGTGTTTTGGTGTCTCCATTAGGTTTTGTTGGGTTCTTGTTTGTCATTATGTTAAATAGGAGTGGATTGTGGGTTTTGGAGAAGATCAGGTAGTTTTAGGGTGGTTTTGGGGTGGATCTATGGTTTTGGGGGATTTTCTTCCAGTTTTGGTGGTGATGCCGTTCTTGTTTGGGGTGTTTTTGACGTTTTTTGGGGTCTCTGTTGGGTTCTGTTGGGTTCTCGTTTGCCATCGTGTTGGAAAAGGGTAAATTGTGGTTTTTGGAGAACATCAGGTAGGTTTAGGGTGTCTTTGGTGTGGATCTATGGTTTTGGGGGATTTTCTTCCAGTTTTGGTGGTGATGCCGTTCTTGTTTGGGGTGTTTTTGACGTGTTTTGGTGTCTCCATTAGGTTTTGTTGGGTTCTTGTTTGTCATTATGTTAAATAGGTGTGGATTGTGGGTTTTGGAGAAGATCAGGTAGGTTTAGGGTGGTTTTGGGGTGGATCTATGGTTTTGGGGGATTTTCTTCCAGTTTTGGGGGTGATGCCGATATTTTTTGTGGTGTTTTCTACGTGTTTTGGTGTCTCCATTAGGTTTTGTTGGGTTCTTGTTTGTCATTATGTTAAATAGGAGTGGGTTGTGGGTTTTGGAGAACATCAGGTAGTTTTAGGGTGGTTTTGGGGTGGATCTATGGTTTTGGGGGATTTTCTTCCAGTTTTGGTGGTGATGCCGTTCTTGTTTGGGGTGTTTTTGACGTTTTTTGGGGTCTCTGTTGGGTTCTGTTGGGTTCTCGTTGGTCATCGTGTTGGAAAAGGGTAAATTGTGGTTTTTGGAGAAGATCAGGTAGGTTTAGGGTGTCTTTGGGGTGGATCTATGGTTTTGGGGGATTTTCTTCCAGTTTTGGTGGTGATGCCGTTCTTGTTTGGGGTGTTTTTGACGTGTTTTGGTGTCTCCATTAGGTTTTGTTGGGTTCTTGTTTGTCATTATGTTAAATAGGTGTGGATTGTGGGTTTTGGAGAAGATCAGGTAGGTTTAGGGTGGTTTTGGGGTGGATCTATGGTTTTGGGGGATTTTCTTCCAGTTTTGGTGGTGATGCCGTTCTTGTTTGGGGTGTTTTTGACGTTTTTTGGGGTCTCTGTTGGGTTCTGTTGGGTTCTCGTTGGTCATCGTGTTGGAAAAGGGTAAATTGTGGTTTTTGGAGAAGATCAGGTAGGTTTAGGGTGGTTTTGGGGTGGATCTATGGTTTTGGGGGATTTTCTTCCAGTTTTGGGGGTGATGCCGTTCTTGTTTGGGGTGTTTTTGACGTGTTTTGGGGTCTCCATTAGGTTTTGTTGGGTTCTTGTTTGTCATTATGTTAAATAGGAGTGGATTGTGGTTTTTGGAGAACATCAGGTAGGTTTAGGGTGGTTTTGGGGTGGATCTATGGTTTTGGGGGATTTTCTTCCAGTTTTGGTGGTGATGCCGTTCTTGTTTGGGGTGTTTTTGACGTTTTTTGGGGTCTCCGTTGGGTTTTGTTGGGTTCTCGTTGGTTATCATGGTGGAAAAGGGTAAATTGTGGGTTTTGGAGAAGATCAGGTAGGTTTAGGGTGGTTTTGGGGTGGATCTATGGTTTTGGTGTATTTTCTTCCAGTTTTGGGGGTGATGCCGATATTTTTTGTGGTTTTTTTGACGTGTTTTGGTGTCTCCATTAGGTTTTGTTGGGTTCTTGTTTGTCATTATGTTAAATAGGAGTGGATTGTGGGTTTTGGAGAAGATCAGGTAGTTTTAGGGTGGTTTTGGGGTGGATCTATGGTTTTGGGGGATTTTCTTCCAGTTTTGGTGGTGATGCCGTTCTTGTTTGGGGTGTTTTTGACGTTTTTTGGGGTCTCTGTTGGGTTCTGTTGGGTTCTCGTTTGCCATCGTGTTGGAAAAGGGTAAATTGTGGTTTTTGGAGAACATCAGGTAGGTTTAGGGTGTCTTTGGTGTGGATCTATGGTTTTGGGGGATTTTCTTCCAGTTTTGGTGGTGATGCCGTTCTTGTTTGGGGTGTTTTTGACGTGTTTTGGTGTCTCCATTAGGTTTTGTTGGGTTCTTGTTTGTCATTATGTTAAATAGGTGTGGATTGTGGGTTTTGGAGAAGATCAGGTAGGTTTAGGGTGGTTTTGGGGTGGATCTATGGTTTTGGTGTATTTTCTTCCAGTTTTGGGGGTGATGCCGATATTTTTTGTGGTGTTTTCTACGTGTTTTGGTGTCTCCATTAGGTTTTGTTGGGTTCTTGTTTGTCATTATGTTAAATAGGAGTGGATTGTGGGTTTTGGAGAAGATCAGGTAGGTTTAGGGTGGTTTTGGGGTGGATCTATGGTTTTGGGGGATTTTCTTCCAGTTTTGGGGGTGATGCCGTTCTTGTTTGGGGTGTTTTTGACGTTTTTTGGGGTCTCTGTTGGGTTCTGTTGGGTTCTCGTTGGTCATCGTGTTGGAAAAGGGTAAATTGTGGTTTTTGGAGAACATCAGGTAGGTTTAGTGTGGTTTTGGGGTGGATCTATGGTTTTGGGGGTTTTCTTCCAGTTTTGGGGGTGATGCCATTCTTGTTTGGGGTATTTTTTAAGGTTTTTGTGGTCTCTGTTTGGTTTTGTTGGGTTCTCGTTGGTCATCGTGTTGTAAAAGTGTAAATTGTGGGTTTTGGAGAACTTCAGGTAGGTTTAGGGGGAGTTTTCACGTGGATTCATGGTATTTGGGGTTTTCTTCTTTTTGGGGGAGTGATCCTCTCCTTTCTTCGGGTGATTTTGAAGTGTTTTGGGGTTTCCATTGCGTTTCGTTGAATTCCTAATGTGTTTTATGGTGGTTTGGAGTGTGCTTTGGGATTAGGAGAACATCAGGTAGGTTTAGGGTGTCCTTGGGGTGGATCTATGGTTTTAGGGGATTTTCTTCCAGTTTTGGGGGTGATGCCGTTCTTGTTTGGGGTGTTTTTGACGTTTTTTGGGGTCTCCGTTGGGTTTTGTTGGGTTCTCGTTGGTTATCATGGTGGAAAAGGGTAAATTGTGGTTTTTGGAGAACATCAGGTAGGTTTCGGGTGGTTTTGGGGTGGATCTATGGTTTTGGCGTATTTTCTTCCAGTTTTGGGGGTGATGCCGATATTTTTTGGGGTGTTTTTGACGTGTTTTGGGGTCTCCATGAGGTTTTGTTGGGTTCTTGTTTGTCATTATGTTAAATAGGAGTGGATTGTGGGTTTTGGAGAACATCAGGTAGGTTTAGGGTGTCTTTGGGGTGGATCTATGGTTTTGGGGGATTTTCTTCCAGTTTTGGTGGTGATGCCGTTCTTGTTTGGGGTGTTTTTGACGTGTTTTGGTGTCTCCATTAGGTTTTGTTGGGTTCTTGTTTGTCATTATGTTAAATAGGTGTGGATTGTGGGTTTTGGAGAACATCAGGTAGGTTTAGGGTGGTTTTGGGGTGGATCTATGGTTTTGGGGGATTTTCTTCCAGTTTTGGGGGTGATGCCGTTCTTGTTTGGGGTGTTTTTGACGTTTTTTGGGGTCTCTGTTGGGTTCTGTTGGGTTCTCGTTGGTCATCGTGTTGGAAAAGGGTAAATTGTGGTTTTTGGAGAAGATCAGGTAGGTTTAGTGTGGTTTTGGGGTGGATCTATGGTTTTGGGGGATTTTCTTCCAGTTTTGGGGGTGATGCCGTTCTTGTTTGGGGTGTTTTTGACGTTTTTTGGGGTCTCCGTTGGGTTTTGTTGGGTTCTCGTTGGTTATCATGGTGGAAAAGGGTAAATTGTGGGTTTTGGAGAAGATCAGGTAGGTTTAGGGTGGTTTTGGGGTGGATCTATGGTTTTGGGGGATTTTCTTCCAGTTTTGGTGGTGATGCCGTTCTTGTTTGGGGTGTTTTTGACGTGTTTTGGTGTCTCCATTAGGTTTTGTTGGGTTCTTGTTTGTCATTATGTTAAATAGGAGTGGATTGTGGTTTTTGGAGAAGATCAGGTAGGTTTAGGGTGGTTTTGGGGTGGATCTATGGTTTTGGGGGATTTTCTTCCAGTTTTGGTGGTGATGCCGTTCTTGTTTGGGGTGTTTTTGACGTTTTTTGGGGTCTCTGTTGGGTTCTGTTGGGTTCTCGTTTGCCATCGTGTTGGAAAAGGGTAAATTGTGGTTTTTGGAGAACATCAGGTAGGTTTAGGGTGTCTTTGGGGTGGATCTATGGTTTTGGGGGATTTTCTTCCAGTTTTGGTGGTGATGCCGTTCTTGTTTGGGGTGTTTTTGACGTGTTTTGGTGTCTCCATTAGGTTTTGTTGGGTTCTTGTTTGTCATTATGTTAAATAGGTGTGGATTGTGGGTTTTGGAGAAGATCAGGTAGGTTTAGGTTGGTTTTGGGGTGGATCTATGGTTTTGGGGGATTTTCTTCCAGTTTTGGTGGTGATGCCGTTCTTGTTTGGGGTGTTTTTGACGTTTTTTGGGGTCTCTGTTGGGTTCTGTTGGGTTCTCGTTGGTCATCGTGTTGGAAAAGGGTAAATTGTGGTTTTTGGAGAACATCAGGTAGGTTTAGTGTGGTTTTGGGGTGGATCTATGGTTTTGGGGGTTTTCTTCCAGTTTTGGGGGTGATGCCATTCTTGTTTGGGGTATTTTTTAAGGTTTTTGTGGTCTCTGTTTGGTTTTGTTGGGTTCTCGTTGGTCATCGTGTTGTAAAAGTGTAAATTGTGGGTTTTGGAGAACTTCAGGTAGGTTTAGGGGGAGTTTTCACGTGGATTCATGGTATTTGGTGTTTTCTTCTTTTTGGGGGAGTGATCCTCTCCTTTCTTCGGGTGATTTTGAAGTGTTTTGGGGTTTCCGTTGCGTTTCGTTGAATTCCTAATGTGTTTTATGGTGGTTTGGAGTGTGCTTTGGGGTTAGGAGAACATCAGGTAGGTTTAGGGTGGTTTTGGGGTGGATCTATGGTTTTAGGGGATTTTCTTCCAGTTTTGGGGGTGATGCCGTTCTTGTTTGGGGTGTTTTTGACGTTTTTTGGGGTCTCCGTTGGGTTTTGTTGGGTTCTCGTTGGTTATCATGGTGGAAAAGGGTAAATTGTGGTTTTTGGAGAACATCAGGTAGGTTTCGGGTGGTTTTGGGGTGGATCTATGGTTTTGGCGTATTTTCTTCCAGTTTTGGGGGTGATGCCGATATTTTTTGGGGTGTTTTTGACGTGTTTTGGGGTCTCCATGAGGTTTTGTTGGGTTCTTGTTTGTCATTATGTTAAATAGGAGTGGATTGTGGGTTTTGGAGAACATCAGGTAGTTTTAGGGTGGTTTTGGGGTGGATCTATGGTTTTGGGGGATTTTCTTCCAGTTTTGGTGGTGATGCCGTTCTTGTTTGGGGTGTTTTTGACGTTTTTTGGGGTCTCTGTTGGGTTCTGTTGGGTTCTCGTTGGTCATCGTGTTGGAAAAGGGTAAATTGTGGTTTTTGGAGAACATCCGGTAGGTTTAGGGTGTCTTTGGGGTGGATCTATGGTTTTGGGGGATTTTCTTCCAGTTTTGGTGGTGATGCCGTTCTTGTTTGGGGTGTTTTTGACGTGTTTTGGTGTCTCCTTTAGGTTTTGTTGGGTTCTTGTTTGTCATTATGTTAAATAGGTGTGGATTGTGGGTTTTGGAAAAGATCAGGTAGGTTTAGGGTGGTTTTGGGGTGGATCTATGGTTTTGGGGGATTTTCTTCCAGTTTTGGGGGTGATGCCGTTCTTGTTTGGGGTGTTTTTGACGTTTTTTGGAGTCTCTGTTGGGTTCTGTTGGGTTCTCGTTGGTCATCGTGTTGTAAAAGGGTAAATTGTGGTTTTTGGAGAAGATCAGGTAGGTTTAGGGTGGTTTTGGGGTGGATCTATGGTTTTGGGGGATTTTCTTCCAGTTTTGGTGGTGATGCCGTTCTTGTTTGGGGTGTTTTTGACGTGTTTTGGTGTCTCCATTAGGTTTTGTTGGGTTCTTGTTTGTCATTATGTTAAATAGGAGTGGATTGTGGTTTTTGGAGAAGATCAGGTAGGTTTAGGGTGGTTTTGGGGTGGATCTATTGTTTTGGGGGATTTTCTTCCAGTTTTGGTGGTGATGCCGTTCTTGTTTGGGGTGTTTTTGACGTTTTTTGGGGTCTCCGTTGGGTTTTGTTGGGTTCTCGTTGGTTATCATGGTGGAAAAGGGTAAATTGTGGGTTTTGGAGAAGATCAGGTAGGTTTAGGGTGGTTTTGGGGTGGATCTATGGTTTTGGTGTATTTTCTTCCAGTTTTGGGGGTGATGCCGATATTTTTTGTGGTTTTTTTGACGTGTTTTGGTGTCTCCATTAGGTTTTGTTGGGTTCTTGTTTGTCATTATGTTAAATAGGAGTGGATTGTGGGTTTTGGAGAACATCAGGTAGTTTTAGGGTGGTTTTGGGGTGGATCTATGGTTTTGGGGGATTTTCTTCCAGTTTTGGGGGTGATGCCGTTCTTGTTTGGGGTGTTTTTGACGTTTTTTGGGGTCTCTGTTGGGTTCTGTTGGGTTCTCGTTTGCCATCGTGTTGGAAAAGGGTAAATTGTGGTTTTTGGAGAACATCAGGTAGGTTTAGGGTGTCTTTGGTGTGGATCTATGGTTTTGGGGGATTTTCTTCCAGTTTTGGTGGTGATGCCGTTCTTGTTTGGGGTGTTTTTGACGTGTTTTGGTGTCTCCATTAGGTTTTGTTGGGTTCTTGTTTGTCATTATGTTAAATAGGTGTGGATTGTGGGTTTTGGAGAAGATCAGGTAGTTTTAGGGTGGTTTTGGGGTGGATCTATGGTTTTGGGGGATTTTCTTCCAGTTTTGGTGGTGATGCCGTTCTTGTTTGGGGTGTTTTTGACGTTTTTTGGGGTCTCTGTTGGGTTCTGTTGGGTTCTCGTTGGTCATCGTGTTGGAAAAGGGTAAATTGTGGTTTTTGGAGAACATCAGGTAGGTTTAGTGTGGTTTTGGGGTGGATCTATGGTTTTGGGGGTTTTCTTCCAGTTTTGGGGGTGATGCCATTCTTGTTTGGGGTATTTTTTAAGGTTTTTGTGGTCTCTGTTTGGTTTTGTTGGGTTCTCGTTGGTCATCGTGTTGTAAAAGTGTAAATTGTGGGTTTTGGAGAACTTCAGGTAGGTTTAGGGGGAGTTTTCACGTGGATTCATGGTATTTGGTGTTTTCTTCTTTTTGGGGGAGTGATCCTCTCCTTTCTTCGGGTGATTTTGAAGTGTTTTGGGGTTTCCGTTGCGTTTCGTTGAATTCCTAATGTGTTTTATGGTGGTTTGGAGTGTGCTTTGGGGTTAGGAGAACATCAGGTAGGTTTAGGGTGGTTTTGGGGTGGATCTATGGTTTTAGGGGATTTTCTTCCAGTTTTGGGGGTGATGCCGTTCTTGTTTGGGGTGTTTTTGACCTTTTTTGGGGTCTCCGTTGGGTTTTGTTGGGTTCTCGTTGGTTATCATGGTGGAAAAGGGTAAATTGTGGTTTTTGGAGAACATCAGGTAGGTTTCGGGTGGTTTTGGGGTGGATCTATGGTTTTGGCGTATTTTCTTCCAGTTTTGGGGGTGATGCCGATATTTTTTGGGGTGTTTTTGACGTGTTTTGGGGTCTCCATGAGGTTTTGTTGGGTTCTTGTTTGTCATTATGTTAAATAGGAGTGGATTGTGGGTTTTGGAGAACATCAGGTAGTTTTAGGGTGGTTTTGGGGTGGATCTATGGTTTTGGGGGATTTTCTTCCAGTTTTGGTGGTGATGCCGTTCTTGTTTGGGGTGTTTTTGACGTTTTTTGGGGTCTCTGTTGGGTTCTGTTGGGTTCTCGTTGGTCATCGTGTTGGAAAAGGGTAAATTGTGGTTTTTGGAGAACATCCGGTAGGTTTAGGGTGTCTTTGGGGTGGATCTATGGTTTTGGGGGATTTTCTTCCAGTTTTGGTGGTGATGCCGTTCTTGTTTGGGGTGTTTTTGACGTGTTTTGGTGTCTCCTTTAGGTTTTGTTGGGTTCTTGTTTGTCATTATGTTAAATAGGTGTGGATTGTGGGTTTTGGAGAAGATCAGGTAGGTTTAGGGTGGTTTTGGGGTGGATCTATGGTTTTGGGGGATTTTCTTCCAGTTTTGGGGGTGATGCCGTTCTTGTTTGGGGTGTTTTTGACGTTTTTTGGGGTCTCTGTTGGGTTCTGTTGGGTTCTCGTTGGTCATCGTGTTGGAAAAGGGTAAATTGTGGTTTTTGGAGAAGATCAGGTAGGTTTAGGGTGGTTTTGGGGTGGATCTATGGTTTTGGGGGATTTTCTTCCAGTTTTGGTGGTGATGCCGTTCTTGTTTGGGGTGTTTTTGACGTGTTTTGGTGTCTCCATTAGGTTTTGTTGGGTTCTTGTTTGTCATTATGTTAAATAGGAGTGGATTGTGGTTTTTGGAGAAGATCAGGTAGGTTTAGGGTGGTTTTGGGGTGGATCTATGGTTTTGGGGGATTTTCTTCCAGTTTTGGGGGTGATGCCGTTCTTGTTTGGGGTGTTTTTGACGTTTTTTGGGGTCTCCGTTGGGTTTTTTTGGGTTCTCGTTGGTTATCATGGTGGAAAAGGGTAAATTGTGGGTTTTGGAGAAGATCAGGTAGGTTTAGGGTGGTTTTGGGGTGGATCTATGGTTTTGGTGTATTTTCTTCCAGTTTTGGGGGTGATGCCGATATTTTTTGTGTTTTTTTTGACGTGTTTTGGTGTCTCCATTAGGTTTTGTTGGGTTCTTGTTTGTCATTATGTTAAATAGGAGTGGATTGTGGGTTTTGGAGAACATCAGGTAGTTTTAGGGTGGTTTTGGGGTGGATCTATGGTTTTGGGGGATTTTCTTCCAGTTTTGGGGGTGATGCCGTTCTTGTTTGGGGTGTTTTTGACGTTTTTTGGGGTCTCTGTTGGGTTCTGTTGGGTTCTCGTTTGCCATCGTGTTGGAAAAGGGTAAATTGTGGTTTTTGGAGAACATCAGGTAGGTTTAGGGTGTCTTTGGTGTGGATCTATGGTTTTGGGGGATTTCCAGTTTTGGTGGTGATGCCGTTCTTGTTTGGGGTGTTTTTGACGTGTTTTTGGTGTCTCCATTAGGTTTTGTTGGGTTCTTGTTTGTCATTATGTTAAATAGGTGTGGATTGTGGGTTTTGGAGAAGATCAGGTAGGTTTAGGGTGGTTTTGGGGTGGATCTATGGTTTTGGTGTATTTTCTTCCAGTTTTGGGGGTGATGCCGATATTTTTTGTGGTGTTTTCTACGTGTTTTGGTGTCTCCATTAGGTTTTGTTGGGTTCTTGTTTGTCATTATGTTAAATAGGAGTGGATTGTGGGTTTTGGAGAAGATCAGGTAGGTTTAGGGTGGTTTTGGGGTGGATCTATGGTTTTGGGGGATTTTCTTCCAGTTTTGGGGGTGATGCCGTTCTTGTTTGGGGTGTTTTTGACGTTTTTTGGGGTTTCTGTTGGGTTCTGTTGGGTTCTCGTTGGTCATCGTGTTGGAAAAGGGTAAATTGTGGTTTTTGGAGAACATCAGGTAGGTTTAGGGTGTCTTTGGGGTGGATCTATGGTTTTGGGGGTTTTCTTCCAGTTTTGGGGGTCATGCCATTCTTGTTTGGGGTATTTTTTAAGGTTTTTGTGGTCTCTGTTTGGTTTTGTTGGGTTCTCGTTGGTCATCGTGTTGTAAAAGTGTAAATTGTGGGTTTTGTAGAATATCAGGTAGGTTTAGGGGGAGTTTTCGCGTGGATTCATGGTATTTGGGGTTTTCTTCTTTTTGGGGGAGTGATCCTCTCCTTTCTTCGGCTGATTTTGAAGTCTTTTGGTGTTTCCGTTGCGTTTCGTTGAATTCCTAATGTGTTTTATGGTGGTTTGGAGTGTGCTTTGGGATTAGGAGAACATCAGGTAGGTTTAGGGTGTCTTTGCGGTGGATCTATGGTATTTGGGGTTTTCTTCTATTTTTTGGCGTGATCCTGTTCTTTTATGGGGTGTATTTGAAGTGTTTTGGGGTCTCCGTTGGGTTCTGTTGGGTTCTCGTTGGTCATCGTGTTGGAAAAGGGTAAATTGTGGTTTTTGGAGAAGATCAGGTAGGTTTAGGGTGGTTTTGGCGTGGATCTATCGTTTTGGGGGATTTTCTTCCAGTTTTGGTGGTGATGCCGTTCTTGTTTGGGGTGTTTTTGACGTTTTTTGGGGTCTCCGTTGGGTTTTGTTGGGTTCTCGTTGGTTATCATGGTGGAAAAGGGTAAATTGTGGGTTTTGGAGAACATCAAGGTAGGTTTAGGGTGGTTTTGGGGTGGATCTATGGTTTTGGCGTATTTTCTTCCAGTTTTGGGGGTGATGCCGATATTTTTTGGGGTGTTTTTTACGTGTTTTGGGGTCTCCATTAGGTTTTGTTGGGTTCTTGTTTGTCATTATGTTAAATAGGAGTGGATTGTGGGTTTTGGAGAACATCAGGTAGTTTTAGGGTGTCTTTGGGGTGGATCTATGGTTTTGGGGGATTTTCTTCCAGTTTTGGTGGTGATGCCGTTCTTGTTTGGGGTGTTTTTGACGTGTTTTGGTGTCTCCATTAGGTTTTGTTGGGTTCTTGTTTGTCATTATGTTAAATAGGTGTGGATTGTGGGTTTTGGAGAAGATCAGGTAGGTTTAGGGTGGTTTTGGGGTGGATCTATGGTTTTGGGGGATTTTCTTCCAGTTTTGGTGGTGATGCCGTTCTTGTTTGGGGTGTTTTTGACGTTTTTTGGGGTCTCTGTTGGGTTCTGTTGGGTTCTCGTTGGTCATCGTGTTGGAAAAGGGTAAATTGTGGTTTTTGGAGAACATCAGGTAGGTTTAGGGTGTCTTTGGTGTGGATCTATGGTTTTGGGGGATTTTCTTCCAGTTTTGGGGGTGATGCCGTTCTTGTTTGGGGTGTTTTTGACGTGTTTTGGTGTCTCCATTAGGTTTTGTTGTGTTCTTGTTTGTCATTATGTTAAATAGGTGTGGATTGTGGGTTTTGGAGAAGATCAGGTAGGTTTAGGGTGGTTTTGGGGGTGGATCTATGGTTTTGGGGGATTTTCTTCCAGTTTTGGTGGTGATGCCGTTCTTGTTTGGGGTGTTTTTGACGTGTTTTGGTGTCTCCATTAGGTTTTGTTGGGTTCTTGTTTGTCATTATGTTAAATAGGTGTGGATTGTGGGTTTTGGAGAAGATCAGGTAGGTTTAGGGTGGTTTTGGGGTGGATCTATGGTTTTGGGGGATTTTCTTCCAGTTTTGGGGGTGATGCCGTTCTTGTTTGGGGTGTTTTTGACGTTTTTTGGGGTCTCTGTTGGGTTCTGTTGGGTTCTCGTTGGTCATCGTGTTGGAAAAGGGTAAATTGTGGTTTTTGGAGAAGATCAGGTAGGTTTAGGGTGGTTTTGGGGTGGATCTATGGTTTTGGGGGATTTTCTTCCAGTTTTGGTGGTGATGCCGTTCTTGTTTGGGGTGTTTTTGACGTTTTTTGGGGTCTCCGTTGGGTTTTGTTGGGTTCTCGTTGGTTATCATGGTGGAAAAGGGTAAATTGTGGTTTTTGGAGAAGATCAGGTAGGTTTAGGGTGGTTTTGGGGTGGATCTATGGTTTTGGGGGATTTTCTTCCAGTTTTGGGGGTGATGCCGATAATTTTTGGGGTGTTTTTTACGTGTTTTGGTGTCTCCATTAGGTTTTGTTGGGTTCTTGTTTGTCATTATGTTAAATAGGAGTGGATTGTGGGTTTTGGAGAACATCAGGTAGTTTTAGGGTGGTTTTGGGGTGGATCTATGGTTTTGGGGGATTTTCTTCCAGTTTTGGTGGTGATGCCGTTCTTGTTTGGGGTGTTTTTGACGTTTTTTGGGGTCTCTGTTGGGTTCTGTTGGGTTCTCGTTGGTCATCGTGTTGGAAAAGGGTAAATTGTGTTTTTTGGAGAAGATTAGGTAGGTTTAGGGTGGTTTTGGGGTGGATCTATGGTTTTGGGGGATTTTCTTCCAGTTTTGGGGGTGATGCCGATATTTTTTGGGGTGTTTTTGACGTGTTTTGGTGTCTCCATTAGGTTTTGTTGGGTTCTTGTTTGTCATTATGTTAAATAGGAGTGGATTGTGGGTTTTGGAGAACATCAGGTAGTTTTAGGGTGGTTTTGGGGTGGATCTATGGTTTTGGGGGATTTTCTTCCAGTTTTGGTGGTGATGCCGTTCTTGTTTGGGGTGTTTTTGACGTTTTTTGGGGTCTCTGTTGGGTTCTGTTGCGTTCTCGTTTGCCATCGTGTTGGAAAAGGGTAAATTGTGGTTTTTGGAGAAGATCAGGTAGGTTTAGGGTGTCTTTGGGGTGGATCTATGGTTTTGGGGGATTTTCTTCCAGTTTTGGTGGTGATGTCGTTCTTGTTTGGGGTGTTTTTGACGTGTTTTGGTGTCTCCATTAGGTTTTGTTGGGTTCTTGTTTGTCATTATGTTAAATAGGAGTGGATTGTGGGTTTTGTAGAACATCAGGTAGTTTTAGGGTGGTTTTGGGGTGGATCTATGGTTTTGGGGGATTTTCTTCCAGTTTTGGGGGTGATGCCGTTCTTGTTTGGGGTGTTTTTGACGTTTTTTGGGGTCTCCGTTGGGTTTTGTTGGGTTCTCGTTGGTTATCATGGTGGAAAAGGGTAAATTGTGGGTTTTGGAGAACATCAGGTAGGTTTAGGGTGGTTTTGGGGTGGATCTATGGTTTTGGCGTATTTTATTCCAGTTTTGGGGGTGATGCCGATATTTTTTGGGGTGTTTTTGACGTGTTTTGGTGTCTCCATTAGGTTTTTGTTGGGTTCTTGTTTGTCATTATGTTAAATAGGAGTGGATTGTGGTTTTTGGAGAAGATCAGGTAGGTTTAGGGTGGTTTTGGGGTGGATCTATGGTTTTGGTGTATTTTCTTCCAGTTTTGGGGGTGATGCCGTTCTTGTTTGGGGTGTTTTTGACGTTTTTTGGGGTCTCTGTTGGGTTCTGTTGGGTTCTCGTTTGCCATCGTGTTGGAAAAGGGTAAATTGTGGTTTTTGGAGAACATCAGGTAGGTTTAGGGTGTCTTTGGGGTGGATCTATGGTTTTGGGGGATTTTCTTCCAGTTTTGGTGGTGATGCCGTTCTTGTTTGGGGTGTTTTTGACGTGTTTTGGTGTCTCCATTAGGTTTTGTTGGGTTCTTGTTTGTCATTATGTTAAATAGGTGTGGATTGTGGGTTTTGGAGAAGATCAGGTAGGTTTAGGGTGGTTTTGGGGTGGATCTATGGTTTTGGGGGATTTTCTTCCAGTTTTGGTGGTGATGCCGTTCTTGTTTGGGGTGTTTTTGACGTTTTTTGGGGTCTCTGTTGGGTTCTGTTGGGTTCTCGTTGGTCATCGTGTTGGAAAAGGGTAAATTGTGGTTTTTGGAGAACATCAGGTAGGTTTAGGGTGTCTTTGGGGTGGATCTATGGTTTTGGGGGTTTTCTTCCAGTTTTGGGGGTGATGCCATTCTTGTTTGTGGTATTTTTTAAGGTTTTTGGGGTCTCTGTTTGGTTTTGTTGGGTTCTCGTTGGTCATCGTGTTGTAAAAGTGTAAATTGTGGGTTTTGGAGAACTTCAGGTAGGTTTAGGGGGAGTTTTCACGTGGATTCATGGTATTTGGGGTTTTCTTCTTTTTGGGGGATTGATCCTCTCCTTTCTTCGGGTGATTTTGAAGTGTTTTGGGGTTTCCGTTGCGTTTCGTTGAATTCCTAATGTGTTTTATGGTGGTTTGGAGTGTGCTTTGGGGTTAGGAGAACATCAGGTAGGTTTAGGGTGGTTTTGGGGTGGATCTATGGTTTTAGGGGATTTTCTTCCAGTTTTGGGGGTGATGCCGTTCTTGTTTGGGGTGTTTTTGACGTTTTTTGGGGTCTCCGTTGGGTTTTGTTGGGTTCTCGTTGGTTATCATGGTGGAAAAGGGTAAATTGTGGTTTTTGGAGAACATCAGGTAGGTTTCGGGTGGTTTTGGGGTGGATCTATGGTTTTGGCGTATTTTCTTCCAGTTTTGGGGGTGATGCCGATATTTTTTGGGGTGTTTTTGACGTGTTTTGGGGTCTCCATGAGGTTTTGTTGGGTTCTTGTTTGTCATTATGTTAAATAGGAGTGGATTGTGGGTTTTGGAGAACATCAGGTAGTTTTAGGGTGGTTTGGGGTGGATCTATGGTTTTGGGGGATTTTCTTCCAGTTTTGGTGGTGATCCTTTTCTTGTTTGGGGTGTTTTTGACGTGTTTTGGTGTCTCCATTAGGTTTTGTTGGGTTCTTGTTTGTCATTATGTTAAATAGGTGTGGATTGTGGGTTTTGGAGAAGATCAGGTAGGTTTAGGGTGGTTTTGGGGTGGATCTATGGTTTTGGGGGATTTTCTTCCAGTTTTGGGGGTGATGCCGTTCTTGTTTGGGGTGTTTTTGACGTTTTTGGGGTCTCTGCTGGGTTCTGTTGGGTTCTCGTTGGTCATCGTGTTGGAAAAGGGTAAATTGTGGTTTTTGGGAGAACATCAGATAGGTTTAGTGTGGTTTTGGGGTGGATCTATGGTTTTGGGGGATTTTCTTCCAGTTTTGGTGGTGATGCCGTTCTTGTTTGGGGTGTTTTTGACGTTTTTTGGGGTCTCCGTTGGGTTTTGTTGGGTTCTCGTTGGTTATCATGGTGGAAAAGGGTAAATTGTGGGTTTTGGAGAAGATCAGGTAGGTTTAGGGTGGTTTTTGGGTGGATCTATGGTTTTGGGGGATTTTCTTCCAGTTTTGGGGGTGATGCCGATACTTTTTGGGGTGTTTTTTACGTGTTTTGGGGTCTCCATTAGGTTTTGTTGGGTTCTTGTTTGTCATTATGTTAAATAGGAGTGGATTGTGGTTTTTGGAGAACATCAGGTAGGTTTAGGGTGGTTTTGGGGTGGATCTATGGTTTTGGGGGATTTTCTTCCAGTTTTGGTGGTGATGCCGTTCTTGTTTGGGGGTGTTTTTGACGTTTTTTGGGGTCTCTGTTGGGTTCTGTTGGGTTCTCGTTGGTCATCGTGTTGTAAAAGGGTAAATTGTGGTTTTTGGAGAACATCAGGTAGGTTTAGGGTGTCTTTGGGGTGGATCTATGGTTTTGGGGGATTTTCTTCCAGTTTTGGTGGTGATGCCGTTCTTGTTTGGGGTGTTTTTGACGTGTTTTGGTGTCTCCATTAGGTTTTGTTGGGTTCTTGTTTGTCATTATGTTAAATAGGTGTGGATTGTGGGTTTTGGAGAAGATCAGGTAGGTTTAGGGTGGTTTTGGGGTGGATCTATGGTTTTGGGGATTTTCTTCCAGTTTTGGGGGTGATGCCGTTCTTGTTTGGGGTGTTTTTGACGTTTTTTGGGGTCTCTGTTGGGTTCTGTTGGGTTCTCGTTGGTCATCGTGTTGTAAAAGGGTAAATTGTGGTTTTTGGAGAAGATCAGGTAGGTTTAGGGTGGTTTTGGGTTGGATCTATGGTTTTGGGGGATTTTCTTCCAGTTTTGGTGGTGATGCCGTTCTTGTTTGGGGTGTTTTTGACGTGTTTTGGTGTCTCCATTAGGTTTTGTTGGGTTCTTGTTTGTCATTATGTTAAATAGGAGTGGATTGTGGGTTTTGGAGAAGATCAGGTAGGTTTAGGGTGGTTTTGGGTTGGATCTATGGTTTTGGTGTATTTTCTTCCAGTTTTGGGGGTGATGCCGTTCTTGTTTGGGGTGTTTTTGACGTGTTTTGGTGTCTCCATTAGGTTTTGTTGGGTTCTTGTTTGTCATTATGTTAAATAGGTGTGGATTGTGGGTTTTGGAGAAGATCAGGTAGGTTTAGGGTGGTTTTGGGGTGGATCTATGGTTTTGGTGTATTTTCTTCCAGTTTTGGGGGTGATGCCGATATTTTTTGTGGTGTTTTCTACGTGTTTTTGTGTCTCCATTAGGTTTTGTTGGGTTCTTGTTTGTCATTATGTTAAATAGGAGTGGATTGTGGGTTTTGGAGAACATCAGGTAGTTTTGGGTGGTTTTGGGGTGGATCTATGGTTTTGGGGGATTTTCTTCCAGTTTTGGTGGTGATCCTTTTCTTGTTTGGGGTGTTTTTGACGTGTTTTGGTGTCTCCATTAGGTTTTGTTGGGTTCTTGTTTGTCATTATGTTAAATAGGTGTGGATTGTGGGTTTTGGAGAAGATCAGGTAGGTTTAGGGTGGTTTTGGGGTGGATCTATGGTTTTGGGGGATTTTCTTCCAGTTTTGGGGGTGATGCCGTTCTTGTTTGGGGTGTTTTTGACGTTTTTTGGGGTCTCTGCTGGGTTCTGTTGGGTTCTCGTTGGTCATCGTGTTGGAAAAGGGTAAATTGTGGTTTTTGGAGAACATCAGATAGGTTTAGTGTGGTTTTGGGGTGGATCTATGGTTTTGGGGGATTTTCTTCCAGTTTTGGTGGTGATGCCGTTCTTGTTTGGGGTGTTTTTGACGTTTTTTGGGGTCTCCGTTGGGTTTTGTTGGGTTCTCGTTGGTTATCATGGTGGAAAAGGGTAAATTGTGGGTTTTGGAGAAGATCAGGTAGGTTTAGGGTGGTTTTTGGGTGGATCTATGGTTTTGGGGGATTTTCTTCCAGTTTTGGGGGTGATGCCGATACTTTTTGGGGTGTTTTTTACGTGTTTTGGGGTCTCCATTAGGTTTTGTTGGGTTCTTGTTTGTCATTATGTTAAATAGGAGTGGATTGTGGTTTTTGGAGAACATCAGGTAGGTTTAGGGTGGTTTTGGGGTGGATCTATGGTTTTGGGGGATTTTCTTCCAGTTTTGGTGGTGATGCCGTTCTTGTTTGGGGTGTTTTTGACGTTTTTTGGGGTCTCTGTTGGGTTCTGTTGGGTTCTCGTTGGTCATCGTGTTGTAAAAGGGTAAATTGTGGTTTTTGGAGAACATCAGGTAGGTTTAGGGTGTCTTTTGGGGTGGATCTATGGTTTTGGGGGATTTTCTTCCAGTTTTGGTGGTGATGCCGTTCTTGTTTGGGGTGTTTTTGACGTGTTTTGGTGTCTCCATTAGGTTTTGTTGGGTTCTTGTTTGTCATTATGTTAAATAGGTGTGGATTGTGGGTTTTGGAGAAGATCAGGTAGGTTTAGGGTGGTTTTGGGGTGGATCTATGGTTTTGGGGGATTTTCTTCCAGTTTTGGTGGTGATGCCGTTCTTGTTTGGGGTGTTTTTGACGTTTTTTGGGGTCTCTGTTGGGTTCTGTTGGGTTCTCGTTGGTCATCGTGTTGTAAAAGGGTAAATTGTGGTTTTTGGAGAAGATCAGGTAGGTTTAGGGTGGTTTTGGGTTGGATCTATGGTTTTGGGGGATTTTCTTCCAGTTTTGGTGGTGATGCCGTTCTTGTTTGGGGTGTTTTTGACGTGTTTTGGTGTCTCCATTAGGTTTTGTTGGGTTCTTGTTTGTCATTATGTTAAATAGGAGTGGATTGTGGGTTTTGGAGAAGATCAGGTAGGTTTAGGGTGGTTTTGGGTTGGATCTATGGTTTTGGTGTATTTTCTTCCAGTTTTGGGGGTGATGCCGTTCTTGTTTGGGGTGTTTTTGACGTGTTTTGGTGTCTCCATTAGGTTTTGTTGGGTTCTTGTTTGTCATTATGTTAAATAGGTGTGGATTGTGGGTTTTGGAGAAGATCAGGTAGGTTTAGGGTGGTTTTGGGGTGGATCTATGGTTTTGGTGTATTTTCTTCCAGTTTTGGGGGTGATGCCGATATTTTTTGTGGTGTTTTCTACGTGTTTTTGTGTCTCCATTAGGTTTTGTTGGGTTCTTGTTTGTCATTATGTTAAATAGGAGTGGATTGTGGGTTTTGGAGAACATCAGGTAGTTTAGGGTGGTTTTGGGGTGGATCTATGGTTTTGGGGGATTTTCTTCCAGTTTTGGGGGTGATGCCGTTCTTGTTTGGGGTGTTTTTGACGTTTTTTGGGGTCTCTGTTGGGTTCTGTTGGGTTCTCGTTGGTCATCGTGTTGGAAAAGGGTAAATTGTGGTTTTTGGAGAACATCAGGTAGGTTTAGGGTGTCTTTGGGGTGGATCTATGGTTTTGGGGGTTTTCTTCCAGTTTTGGGGGTGATGCCATTCTTGTTTGGGGTATTTTTTAAGGTTTTTGTGGTCTCTGTTTGGTTTTGTTGGGTTCTCGTTGGTCATCGTGTTGTAAAAGTGTAAATTGTGGGTTTTGTAGAATATCAGGTAGGTTTAGGGGGAGTTTTCGCGTGGATTCATGGTATTTGGGGTTTTCTTCTTTTTGGGGGAGTGATCCTCTCCTTTCTTCGGGTGATTTTGAAGTCTTTTGGTGTTTCTGTTGCGTTTCGTTGAATTCCTAATGTGTTTTATGGTGGTTTGGAGTGTGCTTTGGGATTAGGAGAACATCAGGTAGGTTTAGGGTGTCTTTGCGGTGGATCTATGGTATTTGGGGTTTTCTTCTATTTTTTGGCGTGATCCTGTTCTTTTATGGGGTGTATTTGAAGTGTTTTGGGGTCTCCGTTGGGTTCTGTTGGGTTCTCGTTGGTCATCGTGTTGGAAAAGGGTAAATTGTGGTTTTTGGAGAAGATCAGGTAGGTTTAGGGTGGTTTTGGCGTGGATCTATCGTTTTGGGGGATTTTCTTCCAGTTTTGGTGGTGATGCCGTTCTTGTTTGGGGTGTTTTTGACGTTTTTTGGGGTCTCCGTTGGGTTTTGTTGGGTTCTCGTTGGTTATCATGGTGGAAAAGGGTAAATTGTGGGTTTTGGAGAACATCAAGGTAGGTTTAGGGTGGTTTTGGGGTGGATCTATGGTTTTGGCGTATTTTCTTCCAGTTTTGGGGGTGATGCCGATATTTTTTGGGGTGTTTTTTACGTGTTTTGGGGTCTCCATTAGGTTTTGTTGGGTTCTTGTTTGTCATTATGTTAAATAGGAGTGGATTGTGGTTTTTGGAGAACATCAGGTAGTTTTAGGGTGGTTTTGGGGTGGATCTATGGTTTTGGGGGATTTTCTTCCAGTTTTGGTGGTGATCCTTTTCTTGTTTGGGGTGTTTTTGACGTGTTTTGGTGTCTCCATTAGGTTTTGTTGGGTTCTTGTTTGTCATTATGTTAAATAGGAGTGGATTGTGGGTTTTGGAGAACATCAGGTAGTTTTAGGGTGTCTCTGGGGTGGATCTATGGTTTTGGGGGATTTTCTTCCAGTTTTGGTGGTGATGCCGTTCTTGTTTGGGGTGTTTTTGACGTGTTTTGGTGTCTCCATTAGGTTTTGTTGGGTTCTTGTTTGTCATTATGTTAAATAGGTGTGGATTGTGGGTTTTGGAGAAGATCAGGTAGGTTTAGGGTGGTTTTGGGGTGGATCTATGGTTTTGGTGTATTTTCTTCCAGTTTTGGGGGTGATGCCGATATTTTTTGTGGTGTTTTCTACGTGTTTTGGTGTCTCCATTAGGTTTTGTTGGGTTCTTGTTTGTCATTATGTTAAATAGGAGTGGATTGTGGGTTTTGGAGAACATCAGGTAGGTTTAGGGTGGTTTTGGGGTGGATCTATGGTTTTGGGGGATTTTCTTCCAGTTTTGGGGGTGATGCCGTTCTTGTTTGGGGTGTTTTTGACGTTTTTTGGGGTCTCTGTTGGGTTCTGTTGGGTTCTCGTTGGTCATCGTGTTGGAAAAGGGTAAATTGTGGTTTTTGGAGAACATCAGGTAGGTTTAGGGTGTCTTTGGGGTGGATCTATGGTTTTGGGGGATTTTCTTCCAGTTTTGGGGGTGATGCCGTTCTTGTTTGGGGTGTTTTTGACGTGTTTTGGTGTCTCCATTAGGTTTTGTTGTGTTCTTGTTTGTCATTATGTTAAATAGGTGTGGATTGTGGGTTTTGGAGAAGATCAGGTAGGTTTAGGGTGGTTTTGGGGTGGATCTATGGTTTTGGGGGATTTTCTTCCAGTTTTGGTGGTGATGCCGTTCTTGTTTGGGGTGTTTTTGACGTGTTTTGGTGTCTCCATTAGGTTTTGTTGGGTTCTTGTTTGTCATTATGTTAAATAGGTGTGGATTGTGTGTTTTGGAGAAGATCAGGTAGGTTTAGGGTGGTTTTGGGGTGGATCTATGGTTTTGGGGGATTTTCTTCCAGTTTTGGGGGTGATGCCGTTCTTGTTTGGGGTGTTTTTGACGTTTTTTGGGGTCTCTGTTGGGTTCTGTTGGGTTCTCGTTGGTCATCGTGTTGGAAAAGGGTAAATTGTGGTTTTTGGAGAAGATCAGGTATGTTTAGTGTGGTTTTGGGGTGGATCTATGGTTTTGGGGGGTTTTCTTCCAGTTTTGGTGGTGATGCCGTTCTTGTTTGGGGTGTTTTTGACGTTTTTTGGGGTCTCCGCTGGGTTTTGTTGGGTTCTCGTTGGTTATCATGGTGGAAAAGGGTAAATTGTGGTTTTTGGAGAAGATCAGGTAGGTTTAGGGTGGTTTTGGGGTGGATCTATGGTTTTGGGGGATTTTCTTCCAGTTTTGGGGGTGATGCCGATAATTTTTGGGGTGTTTTTTACGTGTTTTGGTGTCTCCATTAGGTTTTGTTGGGTTCTTGTTTGTCATTATGTTAAATAGGTGTGGATTGTGGGTTTTGGAGAAGATCAGGTAGGTTTAGGGTGGTTTTGGGGTGGATCTATGGTTTTGGGGGATTTTCTTCCAGTTTTGGGGGTGATGCCGTTCTTGTTTGGGGTGTTTTTGACGTTTTTTGGGGTCTCTGTTGGGTTCTGTTGGGTTCTCGTTGGACATCGTGTTGTATAAGTGTAAATTGTGGTTTTTGGAGAAGATCAGGTAGGTTTAGGGTGGTTTTGGGGTGGATCTATGGTTTTGGGGGATTTTCTTCCAGTTTTGGGGGTGATGCCGTTCTTGTTTGGGGTGTTTTTGACGTGTTTTGGTGTCTCCATGAGGTTTTGTTGGGTTCTTGTTTGTCATTATGTTAAATAGGAGTGGATTGTGGTTTTTGGAGAAGATCAGGTAGGTTTAGGGTGGTTTTGGGGTGGATCTATGGTTTTGGGGGATTTTCTTCCAGTTTTGGTGGTGATGCCGTTCTTGTTTGGGGTGTTTTTGACGTTTTTTGGGGTCTCCGTTGGGTTTTGTTGGGTTCTCGTTGGTTATCATGGTGGAAAAGGGTAAATTGTGGGTTTTGGAGAAGATCAGGTAGGTTTAGGGTGGTTTTGGGGTGGATCTATGGTTTTGGTGTATTTTCTTCCAGTTTTGGGGGTGATGCCGATATTTTTTGTGGTTTTTTTGACGTGTTTTGGTGTCTCCATTAGGTTTTGTTGGGTTCTTGTTTGTCATTATGTTAAATAGGAGTGGATTGTGGGTTTTGGAGAAGATCAGGTAGTTTTAGGGTGGTTTTGGGGTGGATCTATGGTTTTGGGGGATTTTCTTCCAGTTTTGGTGGTGATGCCGTTCTTGTTTGGGGTGTTTTTGACGTTTTTTGGGGTCTCTGTTGGGTTCTGTTGGGTTCTCGTTTGCCATCGTGTTGGAAAAGGGTAAATTGTGGTTTTGGAGAACATCAGGTAGGTTTAGGGTGGTTTTGGTGTGGATCTATGGTTTTGGGGCATTTTCTTCCAGTTTTGGTGGTGATGCCGTTCTTGTTTGGGGTGTTTTTGACGTGTTTTGGTGTCTCCATTAGGTTTTGTTGGGTTCTTGTTTGTCATTATGTTAAATAGGTGTGGATTGTGGGTTTGGAGAAGATCAGGTAGGTTTAGGGTGGTTTTGGGGTGGATCTATGGTTTTGGTGTATTTTCTTCCAGTTTTGGGGGTGATGCCGATATTTTTTGTGGTGTTTTCTACGTGTTTTGGTGTCTCCATTAGGTTTTGTTGGGTTCTTGTTTGTCATTATGTTAAATAGGAGTGGATTGTGGGTTTTGGAGAACATCAGGTAGTTTTAGGGTGGTTTTGGGGTGGATCTATGGTTTTGGGGGATTTTCTTCCAGTTTTGGGGGTGATGCCGTTCTTGTTTGGGGTGTTTTTGACGTTTTTTGGGGTTTCTGTTGGGTTCTGTTGGGTTCTCGTTGGTCATCGTGTTGGAAAAGGGTAAATTGTGGTTTTTGGAGAACATCAGGTAGGTTTAGGGTGTCTTTGGGGTGGATCTATGGTTTTGGGGGTTTTCTTCCAGTTTTGGGGGTGATGCGATTCTTGTTTGTGGTATTTTTTAAGGTTTTTGTGGTCTCTGTTTGGTTTTGTTGGGTTCTCGTTGGTCATCGTGTTGTAAAAGTGTAAATTGTGGGTTTTGTAGAATATCAGGTAGGTTTAGGGGAGTTTTCGCGTGGATTCATGGTATTTGGGGTTTTCTTCTTTTTGGGGGAGTGATCCTCTCCTTTCTTCGGGTGATTTTGAAGTCTTTTGGTGTTTCTGTTGCGTTTCGTTGAATTCCTAATGTGTTTTATGGTGGTTTGGAGTGTGCTTTGGGATTAGGAGAACATCAGGTAGGTTTAGGGTGTCTTTGCGGTGGATCTATGGTATTTGGGGTTTTCTTCTATTTTTTGGCGTGATCCTGTTCTTTTATGGGGTGTATTTGAAGTGTTTTGGGGTCTCCGTTGGGTTCTGTTGGGGTTCTCGTTGGTCATCGTGTTGGAAAAGGGTAAATTGTGGTTTTTGGAGAAGATCAGGTAGTTTTAGGGTGTCTTTGGGGTGGATCTATGGTTTTGGGGGATTTTCTTCCAGTTTTGGTGGTGATGCCGTTCTTGTTTGGGGTGTTTTTGACGTTTTTTGGGGTCTCCGTTGGGTTTTGTTGGGTTCTCGTTGGTTATCATGGTGGAAAAGGGTAAATTGTGGGTTTTGGAGAACATCAAGGTAGGTTTAGGGTGGTTTTGGGGTGGATCTATGGTTTTGGCGTATTTTCTTCCAGTTTTGGGGGTGATGCCGTTCTTGTTTGGGGTGTTTTTGACGTTTTTTGGGGTCTCTGTTGGGTTCTGTTGGGTTCTCGTTGGTCATCGTGTTGGAAAAGGGTAAATTGTGGTTTTTGGAGAAGATCAGGTATGTTTAGTGTGGTTTTGGGGTGGATCTATGGTTTTGGGGGATTTTCTTCCAGTTTTGGTGGTGATGCCGTTCTTGTTTGGGGTGTTTTTGACGTTTTTTGGGGTCTCCGTTGGGTTTTGTTGGGTTCTCGTTGGTTATCATGGTGGAAAAGGGTAAATTGTGGTTTTTGGAGAAGATCAGGTAGGTTTAGGGTGTCTTTGGGGTGGATCTATGGTTTTGGGGGATTTTCTTCCAGTTTTGGGGGTGATGCCGATATTTTTTGGGGTGTTTTTTACGTGTTTTGGTGTCTCCATTAGGTTTTGTTGGGTTCTTGTTTGTCATTATGTTAAATAGGAGTGGATTGTGGGTTTTGGAGAACATCAGGTAGTTTTAGGGTGGTTTTGGGGTGGATCTATGGTTTTGGGGGATTTTCTTCCAGTTTTGGTGGTGATGCCGTTCTTGTTTGGGGTGTTTTTGACGTTTTTTGTGGTCTCTGTTGGGTTCTGTTGGGTTCTCGTTGGTCATCGTGTTGGAAAAGGGTAAATTGTGGTTTTTGGAGAAGATCAGGTAGGTTTAGGGTGGTTTTGGGGTGGATCTATGGTTTTGGGGGATTTTCTTCCAGTTTTGGGGGTGATGCCGATATTTTTTGGGGTGTTTTTGACGTGTTTTGGTGTCTCCATTAGGTTTTGTTGGGTTCTTGTTTGTCATTATGTTAAATAGGAGTGGATTGTGTGTTTTGGAGAACATCAGGTAGTTTTAGGGTGGTTTTGGGGTGGATCTATGGTTTTGGGGGATTTTCTTCCAGTTTTGGTGGTGATGCCGTTCTTGTTTGGGGTGTTTTTGACGTTTTTTGGGGTCTCTGTTGGGTTCTGTTGGGTTCTCGTTTGTCATCGTGTTGGAAAAGGGTAAATTGTGGTTTTTGGAGAACATCAGGTAGGTTTAGGGTGTCTTTGGGGTGGATCTATGGTTTTGGGGGTTTTCTTCCAGTTTTGGGGGTGATGCCATTCTTGTTTGGGGTATTTTTCAAGGTTTTTGTGGTCTCTGTTTGGGTTTTGTTGGGTTCTCGTTGGTCATCGTGTTGTAAAAGTGTAAATTGTGGGTTTTGGAGAACTTCAGGTAGGTTTAGGGGGAGTTTTCACGTGGATTCATGGTATTTGGGGTTTTCTTCTTTTTGGGGGAGTGATCCTCTCCTTTCTTCGGGTGATTTTGAAGTGTTTTGGGGTTTCCGTTGCGTTTCGTTGAATTCCTAATGTGTTTTATGGTGGTTTGGAGTGTGCTTTGGGATTAGGAGAACATCAGGTAGGTTTAGGGTGGTTTTGGGGTGGATCTATGGTTTTGGGGGATTTTCTTCCAGTTTTGGGGGTGATGCCGTTCTTGTTTGGGGTGTTTTTGATGTTTTTTGGGGTCTCCGTTGGGTTTTGTTGGGTTCTCGTTGGTTATCATGGTGGAAAAGGGTAAATTGTGGTTTTTGGAGAACATCAGGTTGGTTTCGGGTGGTTTTGGGGTGGATCTATGGTTTTGGCGTATTTTCTTCCAGTTTTGGGGGTGATGCCGATATTTTTTTGGGGTGTTTTTTACGTGTTTTGGGGTCTCCATTAGGTTTTGTTGGGTTCTTGTTTGTCATTATGTTAAATAGGAGTGGATTGTGGGTTTTGGAGAACATCAGGTAGTTTTAGGGTGGTTTTGGGGTGGATCTATGGTTTTGGGGGATTTTCTTCCAGTTTTGGTGGTGATCCTTTTCTTGTTTGGGGTGTTTTTGACGTGTTTTGGTGTCTCCATTAGGTTTTGTTGGGTTCTTGTTTGTCATTATGTTAAATAGGTGTGGATTGTGGGTTTTGGAGAAGATCAGGTAGTTTTAGGGTGGTTTTGGGGTGGATCTATGGTTTTGGGGGATTTTCTTCCAGTTTTGGGGGTGATGCCGTTCTTGTTTGGGGTGTTTTTGACGTTTTTTGGGGTCTCTGTTGGGTTCTGTTGGGTTCTCGTTGGTCATCGTGTTGGAAAAGGGTAAATTGTGTTTTTTGGAGAACATCAGGTAGGTTTAGTGTGGTTTTGGGGTGGATCTATGGTTTTGGGGGATTTTCTTCCAGTTTTGGTGGTGATGCCGTTCTTGTTTGGGGTGTTTTTGACGTTTTTTGGGGTCTCCGTTGGGTTTTGTTGGGTTCTCGTTGGTTATCATGGTGGAAAAGGGTAAATTGTGGGTTTTGGAGAAGATCAGGTAGGTTTAGGGTGGTTTTGGGGTGGATCTATGGTTTTGGCGTATTTTCTTCCAGTTTTGGGGGTGATGCCGATATTTTTTGTGGTGTTTTTTACGTGTTTTGGGGTCTCCATTAGGTTTTGTTGTGTTCTTGTTTGTCATTATGTTAAATAGGAGTGGATTGTGGGTTTTGGAGAACATCAGGTAGGTTTAGGGTGGTTTTGGGGTGGATCTATGGTTTTGGGGGATTTTCTTCCAGTTTTGGTGGTGATGCCGTTCTTGTTTGGGGTGTTTTTGACGTTTTTTGGGGTCTCTGTTGGGTTCTGTTGGGTTCTCGTTTGCCATCGTGTTGGAAAAGGGTAAATTGTGGTTTTTGGAGAAGATCAGGTAGGTTTAGGGTGTCTTTGGGGTGGATCTATGGTTTTGGGGGATTTTCTTCCAGTTTTGGTGGTGATGCCGTTCTTGTTTGGGGTGTTTTTGACGTGTTTTGGTGTCTCCATTAGGTTTTGTTGGGTTCTTGTTTGTCATTATGTTAAATAGGTGTGGATTGTGGGTTTTGGAGAAGATCAGGTAGGTTTAGGGTGGTTTTGGGGTGGATCTATGGTTTTGGGGGATTTTCTTCCAGTTTTGGGGGTGATGCCGTTCTTGTTTGGGGTGTTTTTGACGTTTTTTGTGGTCTCTGTTGGGTTCTGTTGGGTTCTCGTTGGTCATCGTGTTGGAAAAGGGTAAATTGTGGTTTTTGGAGAACATCAGGTAGGTTTAGTGTGGTTTTGGGGTGGATCTATGGTTTTGGGGGATTTTCTTCCAGTTTTGGTGGTGATGCCGTTCTTGTTTGGGGTGTTTTTGACGTTTTTTGGGATCTCCGTTGGGTTTTGTTGGGTTCTCGTTGGTTATCATGGTGGAAAAGGGTAAATTGTGGTTTTTGGAGAAGATCAGGTAGGTTTAGGGTGGTTTTGGGTTGGATCTATTGTTTTGGTGTATTTTCTTCCAGTTTTGGGGGTGATGCCGATATTTTTTGTGGTGTTTTCTACGTGTTTTGGTGTCTCCATTAGGTTTTGTTGGGTTCTTGTTTGTCATTATGTTAAATAGGAGTGGATTGTGGGTTTTGGAGAACATCAGGTAGTTTTAGGGTGGTTTTGGGGTGGATCTATGGTTTTGGGGGTTTTCTTCCAGTTTTGGGGGTGATGCCATTCTTGTTTGGGGTGTTTTTTAAGGTTTTTGTGGTCTCTGTTTGGTTTTGTTGGGTTCTCGTTGGTCATCGTGTTGTAAAAGTGTAAATTGTGGGTTTTGTAGAATATCAGGTAGGTTTAGGGGGAGTTTTCACGTGGATTCATGGTATTTGGGGTTTTCTTCTTTTTGGGGGAGTGATCCTCTCCTTTCTTCGGCTGATTTTGAAGTCTTTTGGTGTTTCCGTTGCGTTTCGTTGAATTCCTAATGTGTTTTATGGTGGTTTGGAGTGTGCTTTGGGATTAGGAGAACATCAGGTAGGTTTAGGGTGGTTTTGGGGTGGATCTATGGTTTTGGGGGATTTTCTTCCAGTTTTGGGGGTGATGCCGTTCTTGTTTGGGGTGTTTTTGATGTTTTTTGGGGTCTCCGTTGGGTTTTGTTGGGTTCTCGTTGGTTATCATGGTGGAAAAGGGTAAATTGTGGTTTTTGGAGAACATCAGGTTGGTTTCGGGTGGTTTTGGGGTGGATCTATGGTTTTGGCGTATTTTCTTCCAGTTTTGGGGGTGATGCCGATATTTTTTGGGGTGTTTTTTACGTGTTTTGGGGTCTCCATTAGGTTTTGTTGGGTTCTTGTTTGTCATTATGTTAAATAGGAGTGGATTGTGGGTTTTGGAGAACATCAGGTAGTTTTAGGGTGGTTTTGGGGTGGATCTATGGTTTTGGGGGATTTTCTTCCAGTTTTGGTGGTGATCCTTTTCTTGTTTGGGGTGTTTTTGACGTGTTTTGGTGTCTCCATTAGGTTTTGTTGGGTTCTTGTTTGTCATTATGTTAAATAGGTGTGGATTGTGGGTTTTGGAGAAGATCAGGTAGTTTTAGGGTGGTTTTGGGGTGGATCTATGGTTTTGGGGGATTTTCTTCCAGTTTTGGGGGTGATGCCGTTCTTGTTTGGGGTGTTTTTGACGTTTTTTGGGGTCTCTGTTGGGTTCTGTTGGGTTCTCGTTGGTCATCGTGTTGGAAAAGGGTAAATTGTGTTTTTTGGAGAACATCAGGTAGGTTTAGTGTGGTTTTGGGGTGGATCTATGGTTTTGGGGGATTTTCTTCCAGTTTTGGTGGTGATGCCGTTCTTGTTTGGGGTGTTTTTGACGTTTTTTGGGGTCTCCGTTGGGTTTTGTTGGGTTCTCGTTGGTTATCATGGTGGAAAAGGGTAAATTGTGGGTTTTGGAGAAGATCAGGTAGGTTTAGGGTGGTTTTGGGGTGGATCTATGGTTTTGGCGTATTTTCTTCCAGTTTTGGGGGTGATGCCGATATTTTTTGTGGTGTTTTTTACGTGTTTTGGGGTCTCCATTAGGTTTTGTTGTGTTCTTGTTTGTCATTATGTTAAATAGGAGTGGATTGTGGGTTTTGGAGAACATCAGGTAGGTTTAGGGTGGTTTTGGGGTGGATCTATGGTTTTGGGGGATTTTCTTCCAGTTTTGGTGGTGATGCCGTTCTTGTTTGGGGTGTTTTTGACGTTTTTTGGGGTCTCTGTTGGGTTCTGTTGGGTTCTCGTTTGCCATCGTGTTGGAAAAGGGTAAATTGTGGTTTTTGGAGAAGATCAGGTAGGTTTAGGGTGTCTTTGGGGTGGATCTATGGTTTTGGGGGATTTTCTTCCAGTTTTGGTGGTGATGCCGTTCTTGTTTGGGGTGTTTTTGACGTGTTTTGGTGTCTCCATTAGGTTTTGTTGGGTTCTTGTTTGTCATTATGTTAAATAGGTGTGGATTGTGGGTTTGGAGAAGATCAGGTAGGTTTAGGGTGGTTTTGGGGTGGATCTATGGTTTTGGGGGATTTTCTTCCAGTTTTGGGGGTGATGCCGTTCTTGTTTGGGGTGTTTTTGACGTTTTTTGTGGTCTCTGTTGGGTTCTGTTGGGTTCTCGTTGGTCATCGTGTTGGAAAAGGGTAAATTGTGGTTTTTGGAGAACATCAGGTAGGTTTAGTGTGGTTTTGGGGTGGATCTATGGTTTTGGGGGATTTTCTTCCAGTTTTGGTGGTGATGCCGTTCTTGTTTGGGGTGTTTTTGACGTTTTTTGGGATCTCCGTTGGGTTTTGTTGGGTTCTCGTTGGTTATCATGGTGGAAAAGGGTAAATTGTGGTTTTTGGAGAAGATCAGGTAGGTTTAGGGTGGTTTTGGGTTGGATCTATTGTTTTGGTGTATTTTCTTCCAGTTTTGGGGGTGATGCCGATATTTTTTGTGGTGTTTTCTACGTGTTTTGGTGTCTCCATTAGGTTTTGTTGGGTTCTTGTTTGTCATTATGTTAAATAGGAGTGGATTGTGGGTTTTGGAGAACATCAGGTAGTTTTAGGGTGGTTTTGGGGTGGATCTATGGTTTTGGGGGTTTTCTTCCAGTTTTGGGGGTGATGCCATTCTTGTTTGGGGTGTTTTTTAAGGTTTTTGTGGTCTCTGTTTGGTTTTGTTGGGTTCTCGTTGGTCATCGTGTTGTAAAAGTGTAAATTGTGGGTTTTGTAGAATATCAGGTAGGTTTAGGGGGAGTTTTCACGTGGATTCATGGTATTTGGGGTTTTCTTCTTTTTGGGGGAGTGATCCTCTCCTTTCTTCGGCTGATTTTGAAGTCTTTTGGTGTTTCCGTTGCGTTTCGTTGAATTCCTAATGTGTTTTATGGTGGTTTGGAGTGTGCTTTGGGATTAGGAGAACATCAGGTAGGTTTAGGGTGTCTTTGCGGTGGATCTATGGTATTTGGGGTTTTCTTCTATTTTTTGGCGTGATCCTGTTCTTTTATGGGGTGTATTTGAAGTGTTTTGGGGTCTCCGTTGGGTTCTGTTGGGTTCTCGTTGGTCATCGTGTTGGAAAAGGGTAAATTGTGGTTTTTGGAGAAGATCAGGTAGGTTTAGGGTGGTTTTGGCGTGGATCTATCGTTTTGGGGGATTTTCTTCCAGTTTTGGTGGTGATGCCGTTCTTGTTTGGGGTGTTTTTGACGTTTTTTGGGGTCTCCGTTGGGTTTTGTTGGGTTCTCGTTGGGTATCATGGTGGAAAAGTGTAAATTGTGGGTTTTGGAGAACATCAAGGTAGGTTTAGGGTGGTTTTGGGGTGGATCTATGGTTTTGGCGTATTTTCTTCCAGTTTTGGGGGTGATGCCGATATTTTTTGGGGTGTTTTTTACGTGTTTTGTGGTCTCCATTAGGTTTTGTTGGGTTCTTGTTTGTCATTATGTTAAATAGGAGTGGATTGTGGGTTTTGGAGAACATCAGGTAGTTTTAGGGTGGTTTTGGGGTGGATCTATGGTTTTGGGGGATTTTCTTCCAGTTTTGGGGGTGATGCCGTTCTTGTTTGGGGTGTTTTTGATGTTTTTTGGGGTCTCCGTTGGGTTTTGTTGGGTTCTCGTTGGTTATCATGGTGGAAAAGGGTAAATTGTGGTTTTTGGAGAACATCAGGTTGGTTTCGGGTGGTTTTGGGGTGGATCTATGGTTTTGGCGTATTTTCTTCCAGTTTTGGGGGTGATGCCGATATTTTTTGGGGTGTTTTTGACGTGTTTTGGGGTCTCCATGAGGTTTTGTTGGGTTCTTGTTTGTCATTATGTTAAATAGGAGTGGATTGTGGGTTTTGGAGAACATCAGGTAGTTTTAGGGTGGTTTTGGGGTGGATCTATGGTTTTGGGGGATTTTCTTCCAGTTTTGGTGGTGATCCTTTTCTTGTTTGGGGTGTTTTTGACGTGTTTTGGTGTCTCCATTAGGTTTTGTTGGGTTCTTGTTTGTCATTATGTTAAATAGGTGTGGATTGTGGGTTTTGGAGAAGATCAGGTAGTTTTAGGGTGGTTTTGGGGTGGATCTATGGTTTTGGGGGATTTTCTTCCAGTTTTGGGGGTGATGCCGTTCTTGTTTGGGGTGTTTTTGACGTTTTTTGGGGTCTCTGTTGGGTTCTGTTGGGTTCTCGTTGGTCATCGTGTTGGAAAAGGGTAAATTGTGTTTTTTGGAGAACATCAGGTAGGTTTAGTGTGGTTTTGGGGTGGATCTATGGTTTTGGGGATTTTCTTCCAGTTTTGGTGGTGATGCCGTTCTTGTTTGGGGTGTTTTTGACGTTTTTTGGGGTCTCCGTTGGGTTTTGTTGGGTTCTCGTTGGTTATCATGGTGGAAAAGGGTAAATTGTGGGTTTTGGAGAAGATCAGGTAGGTTTAGGGTGGTTTTGGGGTGGATCTATGGTTTTGGCGTATTTTCTTCCAGTTTTGGGGGTGATGCCGATATTTTTTGTGGTGTTTTTTACGTGTTTTGGGGTCTCCATTAGGTTTTTGTTGTGTTCTTGTTTGTCATTATGTTAAATAGGAGTGGATTGTGGGTTTTGGAGAACATCAGGTAGGTTTAGGGTGGTTTTGGGGTGGATCTATGGTTTTGGGGATTTTCTTCCAGTTTTGGTGGTGATGCCGTTCTTGTTTGGGGTGTTTTTGACGTTTTTTGGGGTCTCTGTTGGGTTCTGTTGGGTTCTCGTTTGCCATCGTGTTGGAAAAGGGTAAATTGTGGTTTTTGGAGAAGATCAGGTAGGTTTAGGGTGTCTTTGGGGTGGATCTATGGTTTTGGGGGATTTTCTTCCAGTTTGGTGGTGATGCCGTTCTTGTTTGGGGTGTTTTTGACGTGTTTTGGTGTCTCCATTAGGTTTTGTTGGGTTCTTGTTTGTCATTATGTTAAATAGGTGTGGATTGTGGGTTTTGGAGAAGATCAGGTAGGTTTAGGGTGGTTTTGGGGTGGATCTATGGTTTTGGGGGATTTTCTTCCAGTTTTTGGTGGTGATGCCGTTCTTGTTTGGGGTGTTTTTGACGTTTTTTGGGATCTCCGTTGGGTTTTGTTGGGTTCTCGTTGGTTATCATGGTGGAAAAGGGTAAATTGTGGTTTTTGGAGAAGATCAGGTAGGTTTAGGGTGGTTTTGGGTTGGATCTATTGTTTTGGTGTATTTTCTTCCAGTTTTGGGGGTGATGCCGATATTTTTTGTGGTGTTTTCTACGTGTTTTGGTGTCTCCATTAGGTTTTGTTGGGTTCTTGTTTGTCATTATGTTAAATAGGAGTGGATTGTGGGTTTTGGAGAACATCAGGTAGTTTTAGGGTGGTTTTGGGTGGATCTATGGTTTTGGGGTTTTCTTCCAGTTTTGGGGGTGATGCCATTCTTGTTTGGGGTGTTTTTTAAGGTTTTTGTGGTCTCTGTTTGGTTTTGTTGGGTTCTCGTTGGTCATCGTGTTGTAAAAGTGTAAATTGTGGGTTTTGTAGAATATCAGGTAGGTTTAGGGGGAGTTTTCACGTGGATTCATGGTATTTGGGGTTTTCTTCTTTTTGGGGGAGTGATCCTCTCCTTTCTTCGGCTGATTTTGAAGTCTTTTGGTGTTTCCGTTGCGTTTCGTTGAATTCCTAATGTGTTTTATGGTGGTTTGGAGTGTGCTTTGGGATTAGGAGAACATCAGGTAGGTTTAGGGTGTCTTTGCGGTGGATCTATGGTATTTGGGGTTTTCTTCTATTTTTTTGGCGTGATCCTGTTCTTTTATGGGGTGTATTTGAAGTGTTTTGGGGTCTCCGTTGGGTTCTGTTGGGTTCTCGTTGGTCATCGTGTTGGAAAAGGGTAAATTGTGGTTTTTGGAGAAGATCAGGTAGGTTTAGGGTGGTTTTGGCGTGGATCTATCGTTTTGGGGGATTTTCTTCCAGTTTTGGTGGTGATGCCGTTCTTGTTTGGGGTGTTTTTGACGTTTTTTGGGGTCTCCGTTGGGTTTTGTTGGGTTCTCGTTGGGTATCATGGTGGAAAAGTGTAAATTGTGGGTTTTGGAGAACATCAAGGTAGGTTTAGGGTGGTTTTGGGGTGGATCTATGGTTTTGGCGTATTTTCTTCCAGTTTTGGGGGTGATGCCGATATTTTTTGGGGTGTTTTTTACGTGTTTTGTGGTCTCCATTAGGTTTTGTTGGGTTCTTGTTTGTCATTATGTTAAATAGGAGTGGATTGTGGGTTTTGGAGAACATCAGGTAGTTTTAGGGTGGTTTTGGGGTGGATCTATGGTTTTGGGGGATTTTCTTCCAGTTTTGGTGGTGATGCCGTTCTTGTTTGGGGTGTTTTTGACGTGTTTTGGTGTCTCCATTAGGTTTTGTTGGGTTCTTGTTTGTCATTATGTTAAATAGGTGTGGATTGTGGGTTTTGGAGAAGATCAGGTAGGTTTAGGTTGGTTTTGGGGTGGATCTATGGTTTTGGGGATTTTCTTCCAGTTTTGGTGGTGATGCCGTTCTTGTTTGGGTGTTTTTGACGTTTTTTGGGGTCTCTGTTGGGTTCTGTTGGGTTCTCGTTGGTCATCGTGTTGGAAAAGGGTAAATTGTGGTTTTGGAGAACATCAGGTAGGTTTAGGGTGTCTTTGGGGTGGATCTATGGTTTTGGGGGATTTTCTTCCAGTTTTGGGGGTGATGCCGTTCTTGTTTGGGGTGTTTTTGACGTGTTTTGGTGTCTCCATTAGGTTTTGTTGGGTTCTTGTTTGTCATTATGTTAAATAGGTGTGGATTGTGGGTTTTGGAGAAGATCAGGTAGGTTTAGGGTGGTTTTGGGGTGGATCTATGGTTTTGGGGGATTTTCTTCCAGTTTTGGTGGTGATGCCGTTCTTGTTTGGGGTGTTTTTGACGTGTTTTGGTGTCTCCATTAGGTTTTGTTGGGTTCTTGTTTGTCATTATGTTAAATAGGTGTGGATTGTGGGTTTTGGAGAAGATCAGGTAGGTTTAGGGTGGTTTTGGGGTGGATCTATGGTTTTGGGGGATTTTCTTCCAGTTTTGGGGGTGATGCCGTTCTTGTTTGGGGTGTTTTTGACGTTTTTTGTGGTCTCTGTTGGGTTCTGTTGGGTTCTCGTTGGTCATCGTGTTGGAAAAGGGTAAATTGTGGTTTTTGGAGAAGATCAGGTATGTTTAGTGTGGTTTTGGGGTGGATCTATGGTTTTGGGGGATTTTCTTCCAGTTTTGGTGGTGATGCCGTTCTTGTTTGGGGTGTTTTTGACGTTTTTTGGGGTCTCCGTTGGGTTTTGTTGGGTTCTCGTTGGTTATCATGGTGGAAAAGGGTAAATTGTGGTTTTTGGAGAAGATCAGGTAGGTTTAGGGTGGTTTTGGGGTGGATCTATGGTTTTGGGGGATTTTCTTCCAGTTTTGGGGGTGATGCCGATATTTTTTGGGGTGTTTTTTACGTGTTTTGATGTCTCCATTAGGTTTTGTTGGGTTCTTGTTTGTCATTATGTTAAATAGGAGTGGATTGTGGGTTTTGGAGAACATCAGGTAGTTTTAGGGTGGTTTTGGGGTGGATCTATGGTTTTGGGGGATTTTCTTCCAGTTTTGGTGGTGATGCCGTTCTTGTTTGGGGTGTTTTTGACGTTTTTTGGGGTCTCTGTTGGGTTCTGTTGGGTTCTCGTTGGTCATCGTGTTGGAAAAGGGTAAATTATGCTTTTTGGAGAAGATCAGGTAGGTTTAGGGTGGTTTTGGGGTGGATCTATGGTTTTGGGGGATTTTCTTCCAGTTTTGGGGGTGATGCCGATATTTTTTGGGGTGTTTTTGACGTGTTTTGGTGTCTCCATTAGGTTTTGTTGGGTTCTTGTTTGTCATTATGTTAAATAGGAGTGGATTGTGTGTTTTGGAGAACATCAGGTAGTTTTAGGGTGGTTTTGGGGTGGATCTATGGTTTTGGGGGATTTTCTTCCAGTTTTGGGAGTGATGCCGTTCTTGTTTGGGGTGTTTTTGACGTTTTTTGGGGTCTCTGTTGGGTTCTGTTGGGTTCTCGTTTGCCATCGTGTTGGAAAAGGGTAAATTGTGGTTTTTGGAGAACATCAGGTAGGTTTAGGGTGTCTTTGGGGTGGATCTATGGTTTTGGGGGATTTTCTTCCAGTTTTGGTGGTGATGCCGTTCTTGTTTGGGGTGTTTTTGACGTGTTTTGGTGTCTCCATTAGGTTTTGTTGGGTTCTTGTTTGTCATTATGTTAAATAGGTGTGGATTGTGGGTTTTGGAGAAGATCAGGTAGGTTTAGGGTGTCTTTGGGGTGGATCTATGGTTTTGGGGGATTTTCTTCCAGTTTTGGTGGTGATGCCGTTCTTGTTTGGGGTGTTTTTGACGTGTTTTGGTGTCTCCATTAGGTTTTGTTGTGTTCTTGTGTGTCATTATGTTAAATAGGTGTGGATTGTGGTTTTTGGAGAAGATCAGGTAGGTTTAGGGTGGTTTTGGGTTGGATCTATGGTTTTGGGGGATTTTCTTCCAGTTTTGGGGGTGATGCCGATATTTTTTGGGGTGTTTTTGACGTGTTTTGGGGTCTCCATTAGGTTTTGTTGGGTTCTTGTTTGTCATTATGTTAAATAGGAGTGGATTGTGGGTTTTGGAGAACATCAGGTAGGTTTAGGGTGGTTTTGGGGTGGATCTATGGTTTTGGGGGATTTTCTTCCAGTTTTGGTGGTGATGCCGTTCTTGTTTGGGGTGTTTTTTGACGTTTTTTGGGGTCTCTGTTGGGTTCTGTTGGGTTCTCGTTTGCCATCGTGTTGGAAAAGGGTAAATTGTGGTTTTTGGAGAACATCAGGTAGGTTTAGGGTGTCTTTGGGGTGGATCTATGGTTTTGGGGGATTTTCTTCCAGTTTTGGTGGTGATGCCGTTCTTGTTTGGGGTGTTTTTGACGTGTTTTGGTGTCTCCATTAGGTTTTGTTGGGTTCTTGTTTGTCATTATGTTAAATAGGTGTGGATTGTGGGTTTTGGAGAAGATCAGGTAGGTTTAGGGTGGTTTTGGGGTGGATCTATGGTTTTGGGGGATTTTCTTCCAGTTTTGGTGGTGATGCCGTTCTTGTTTGGGGTGTTTTTGACGTGTTTTGGTGTCTCCATTAGGTTTTGTTGGGTTCTTGTGTGTCATTATGTTAAATAGGTGTGGATTGTGGGTTTTGGAGAAGATCAGGTAGGTTTAGGGTGGTTTTGGGGTGGATCTATGGTTTTGGGGGATTTTCTTCCAGTTTTGGGGGTGATGCCGTTCTTGTTTGGGGTGTTTTTGACGTTTTTTGGGGTCTCCGTTGGGTTTTGTTGGGTTCTCGTTGGTTATCATGGTGGAAAAGGGTAAATTGTGGTTTTTGGAGAAGATCAGGTAGGTTTAGGGTGGTTTTGGGGTGGATCTATGGTTTTGGTGTATTTGCTTCCAGTTTTGGGGGTGATGCCGATATTTTTTGGGGTGTTTTTTACGTGTTTTGGTGTCTCCATTAGGTTTTGTTGGGTTCTTGTTTGTCATTATGTTAAATAGGAGTGGATTGTGGGTTTTGGAGAACATCAGGTAGTTTTAGGGTGGTTTTGGGGTGGATCTATGGTTTTGGGGGATTTTCTTCCAGTTTTGGTGGTGATGCCGTTCTTGTTTGGGGTGTTTTTGACGTTTTTTGGGGTCTCTGTTGGGTTCTGTTGGGTTCTCGTTGGTCATCGTGTTGGAAAAGGGTAAATTGTGGTTTTTGGAGAAGATCAGGTATGTTTAGTGTGGTTTTGGGGTGGATCTATGGTTTTGGGGGTTTTTCTTCCAGTTTTGGGGGTGATGCCGATATTTTTTGGGGTGTTTTTGACGTGTTTTGGTGTCTCCATTAGGTTTTGTTGGGTTCTTGTTTGTCATTATGTTAAATAGGAGTGGATTGTGTGTTTTGGAGAACATCAGGTAGTTTTAGGGTGATTTTTGGGTGGATCTATGGTTTTGGGGGATTTTCTTCCAGTTTTGGTGGTGATGCCGTTCTTGTTTGGGGTGTTTTTGACGTTTTTTGTGGTCTCTGTTGGGTTCTGTTGGGTTCTCGTTGGTCATCGTGTTGGAAAAGGGGTAAATTGTGGTTTTTGGAGAACATCAGGTAGGTTTAGGGTGTCTTTGGGGTGGATCTATGGTTTTGGGGGTTTTCTTCCAGTTTTGGGGGTGATGCCATTCTTGTTTGGGGTATTTTTTAAGGTTTTTGTGGTCTCTGTTTGGTTTTGTTGCGTTCTCGTTGGTCATCGTGTTGTAAAAGTGTAAATTGTGGGTTTTGGAGAACTTCAGGTAGGTTTAGGGGGAGTTTTCACGTGGATTCATGGTATTTGGGGTTTTCTTCTTTTTGGGGGAGTGATCCTCTCCTTTCTTCGGGTGATTTTGAAGTGTTTTGGGGTTTCCGTTGCGTTTCGTTGAATTCCTAATGTGTTTTATGGTGGTTTGGAGTGTGCTTTGGGATTAGGAGAACATCAGGTAGTTTTAGGGTGTCTTTGGGGTGGATCTATGGTTTTGGGGGATTTTCTTCCAGTTTTGGGGGTGATGCCGTTCTTGTTTGGGGTGTTTTTGACGTTTTTTGGGGTCTCCGTTGGGTTTTGTTGGGTTCTCGTTGGTTATCATGGTGGAAAAGGGTAAATTGTGGTTTTTGGAGAACATCAGGTAGGTTTCGGGTGGTTTTGGGGTGGATCTATGGTTTTGGCGTATTTTCTTCCAGTTTTGGGGTGATGCCGATATTTTTTGGGGTGTTTTTTACGTGTTTTGGGGTCTCCATTAGGTTTTGTTGGGTTCTTGTTTGTCATTATGTTAAATAGGAGTGGATTGTGGGTTTTGGAGAACATCAGGTAGTTTTAGGGTGGTTTTGGGGTGGATCTATGGTTTTGGGGGATTTTCTTCCAGTTTTGGTGGTGATCCTTTTCTTGTTTGGGGTGTTTTTGACGTGTTTTGGTGTCTCCATTAGGTTTTGTTGGGTTCTTGTTTGTCATTATGTTAAATAGGTGTGGATTGTGGGTTTTGGAGAAGATCAGGTAGTTTTAGGGTGGTTTTGGGGTGGATCTATGGTTTTGGGGGATTTTCTTCCAGTTTTGGGGGTGATGCCGTTCTTGTTTGGGGTGTTTTTGACGTTTTTTGGGGTCTCTGTTGGGTTCTGTTGGGTTCTCGTTGGTCATCGTGTTGGAAAAGGGTAAATTGTGGTTTTTGGAGAACATCAGGTAGGTTTAGTGTGGTTTTGGGGTGGATCTATGGTTTTGGGGGATTTTCTTCCAGTTTTGGTGGTGATGCCGTTCTTGTTTGGGGTGTTTTTGACGTTTTTTGGGGTCTCCGTTGGGTTTTGTTGGGTTCTCGTTGGTTATCATGGTGGAAAAGGGTAAATTGTGGGTTTTGGAGAACATCAGGTAGGTTTAGGGTGGTTTTGGGGTGGATCTATGGTTTTGGGGGATTTTCTTCCAGTTTTGGGGGTGATGCCGATATTTTTTGGGGTGTTTTTTACGTTTTTTGGGGTCTCCATTAGGTTTTGTTGGGTTCTTGTTTGTCATTATGTTAAATAGGAGTGGATTGTGGTTTTTGGAGAACATCAGGTAGGTTTAGAGTGGTTTTGGGGTGGATCTATGGTTTTGGGGGATTTTCTTCCAGTTTTGGTGGTGATGCCGTTCTTGTTTGGGGTGTTTTTGACGTTTTTTGGGGTCTCTGTTGGGTTCTGTTGGGTTCTCGTTTGCCATCGTGTTGGAGAAGGGTAAATTGTGGTTTTTGGAGAAGATCAGGTAGGTTTAGGGTGTCTTTGGGGTGGATCTATGGTTTTGGGGATTTTCTTCCAGTTTTGGTGGTGATGCCGTTCTTGTTTGGGGTGTTTTTGACGTGTTTTGGGGTCTCCATTAGGTTTTGTTGGGTTCTTGTTTGTCATTATGGTAAATAGGTGTGGATTGTGGGTTTTGGAGAAGATCAGGTAGGTTTAGGGTGGTTTTGGGGTGGATCTATGGTTTTGGGGGATTTTCTTCCAGTTTTGGTGGTGATGCCGTTCTTGTTTGGGGTGTTTTTGACGTTTTTTTTGGGTCTCCGTTGGGTTTTGTTGGGTTCTCGTTGGTTATCATGGTGGAAATGGGTAAATTGTGGTTTTTGGAGAAGATCAGGTAGGTTTAGGGTGGTTTTGGGGTGGATCTATGGTTTTGGTGTATTTTCTTCCAGTTTTGGGGGTGATGCCGATATTTTTTGGGGTGTTTTTGACGTGTTTTGGTGTCTCCATTAGGTTTTGTTGGGTTCTTGTTTGTCATTATGTTAAATAGGAGTGGATTGTGGGTTTTGGAGAACATCAGGTAGGTTTAGGGTGGTTTTGGGGTGGATCTATGGTTTTGGCGTATTTTCTTCCAGTTTTGGTGGTGATGCCGTTCTTGTTTGGGGTGTTTTTGACGTTTTTTGTGGTCTCTGTTGGGTTCTGTTGGGTTCTCGTTTGCCATCGTGTTGGAAAAGGGTAAATTGTGGTTTTTGGAGAACATCAGGTAGGTTTAGGGTGTCTTTGGGGTGGATCTATGGTTTTGGGGGATTTTCTTCCAGTTTTGGGGGTGATGCCGTTCTTGTTTGGGGTGTTTTTGACGTGTTTTGGTGTCTCCATTAGGTTTTGTTGGGTTCTTGTTTGTCATTATGTTAAATAGGTGTGGATTGTGGGTTTTGGAGAAGATCAGGTAGGTTTAGGGTGGTTTTGGGGTGGATCTATGGTTTTGGGGGATTTTCTTCCAGTTTTGGTGGTGATGCCGTTCTTGTTTGGGGTGTTTTTGACGTGTTTTGGTGTCTCCATTAGGTTTGTTGGGTTCTTGTGTGTCATTATGTTAAATAGGTGTGGATTGTGGGTTTTGGAGAAGATCAGGTAGGTTTAGGGTGGTTTTGGGGTGGATCTATGGTTTTGGGGGATTTTCTTCCAGTTTTGGGGGTGATGCCGTTCTTGTTTGGGGTGTTTTTGACGTTTTTTGGGGTCTCTGTTGGGTTCTGTTGGGTTCTCGTTGGTCATCGTGTTGGAAAAGGGTAAATTGTGGTTTTTGGAGAAGATCAGGTAGGTTTAGGGTGGTTTTGGGTTGGATCTATGTTTTTGGGGGATTTTCTTCCAGTTTTGGGGGTGATGCCGTTCTTGTTTGGGGTGTTTTTGACGTTTTTTGTGGTCTCTGTTGGGTTCTGTTGGGTTCTCGTTGGTCATCGTGTTGGAAAAGGGTAAATTGTGGTTTTTGGAGAACATCAGGTAGGTTTAGGGTGTCTTTGGGGTGGATCTATGGTTTTGGGGGTTTTCTTCCAGTTTTGGGGGTGATGCCATTCTTGTTTGGGGTATTTTTTAAGGTTTTTGTGGTCTCTGTTTGGTTTTGTTGGGTTCTCGTTGGTCATCGTGTTGTAAAAGTGTAAATTGTGGGTTTTGGAGAACTTCAGGTAGGTTTAGGGGGAGTTTTCACGTGGATTCATGGTATTTGGGGTTTTCTTCTTTTTGGGGGAGTGATCCTCTCCTTTCTTCGGGTGATTTTGAAGTGTTTTGGGGTTTCCGTTGCGTTTCGTTGAATTCCTAATGTGTTTTATGGTTGTTTGGAGTGTGCTTTGGGATTAGGAGAACATCAGGTAGGTTTAGGGTGGTTTTGGGGTGGATCTATGGTTTTGGGGAATTTTCTTCCAGTTTTGGGGGTGATGCCGTTCTTGTTTGGGGTGTTTTTGACGTTTTTTGGGGTCTCCGTTGGGTTTTGTTGGGTTCTCGTTGGTTATCATGGTGGAAAAGGGTAAATTGTGGTTTTTGGAGAACATCAGGTAGGTTTCGGGTGGTTTTGGGGTGGATCTATGGTTTTGGCGTATTTTCTTCCAGTTTTGGGGGTGATGCCGATATTTTTTGGGGTGTTTTTGACGTGTTTTGGTGTCTCCATTAGGTTTTGTTGGGTTCTTGTTTGTCATTATGTTAAATAGGAGTGCATTGTGGGTTTTGGAGAACATCAGGTAGTTTTAGGGTGGTTTTGGGGTGGATCTATGGTTTTGGGGGATTTTCTTCCAGTTTTGGTGGTGATGCCGTTCTTGTTTGGGGTGTTTTTGACGTGTTTTGGTGTCTCCATTAGGTTTTGTTGGGTTCTTGTTTGTCATTATGTTAAATAGGAGTGGATTGTGGGTTTTGGAGAACATCAGGTAGTTTTAGGGTGGTTTTGGGGTGGATCTATGGTTTTGGGGGATTTTCTTCCAGTTTTGGGGGTGATGCCGTTCTTGTTTGGGGTGTTTTTGACGTTTTTTGGGGTCTCTGTTGGGTTCTGTTGGGTTCTCGTTGGTCATCGTGTTGGAAAAGGGTAAATTGTGGTTTTTGGAGAAGATCAGGTAGGTTTAGGGTGGTTTTGGGGTGGATCTATGGTTTTGGGGGATTTTCTTCCAGTTTTGGTGGTGATGCCGTTCTTGTTTGGGGTGTTTTTGACGTTTTTTGGGGTCTCCGTTGGGTTTTGTTGGGTTCTCGTTGGTTATCATGGTGGAAAAGGGTAAATTGTGGTTTTTGGAGAAGATCAGGTAGGTTTAGGGTGGTTTTGGGTTGGATCTATGGTTTTGGGGGATTTTCTTCCAGTTTTGGTGGTGATGCCGATATTTTTTGGGGTGTTTTTTACGTGTTTTGTGGTCTCCATTAGGTTTTGTTGTGTTCTTGTTTGTCATTATGTTAAATAGGAGTGGATTGTGGGTTTTGGAGACCATCAGGTAGGTTTAGGGTGGTTTTGGGGTGGATCTATGGTTTTGGGGGATTTTCTTCCAGTTTTGGTGGTGATGCCGTTCTTGTTTGGGGTGTTTTTGACGTTTTTTGGGGTCTCTGTTGGGTTCTGTTGGGTTCTCGTTTGCCATCGTGTTGGAAAAGGGTAAATTGTGGGTTTTGGAGAACATCAGGTAGGTTTAGGGTGTCTTTGGGGTGGATCTATGGTTTTGGGGGATTTTCTTCCAGTTTTGGTGGTGATGCCGTTCTTGTTTGGGGTGTTTTTGACGTGTTTTGGTGTCTCCATTAGGTTTTGTTGGGTTCTTGTTTGTCATTATGTTAAATAGGTGTGGATTGTGGGTTTTGGAGAAGATCAGGTAGGTTTAGGGTGGTTTTGGGGTGGATCTATGGTTTTGGCGTATTTTCTTCCAGTTTTGGGGTTGATGCCGTTCTTGTTTGGGATGTTTTTGACGTTTTTTGGGGTCTCTGTTGGGTTCTGTTGGGTTCTCGTTGGTCATCGTGTTGGAAAAGGGTAAATTGTGGTTTTTGGAGAACATCAGGTAGGTTTAGTGTGGTTTTGGGGTGGATCTATGGTTTTGGGGGATTTTCTTCCAGTTTTGGGGGTGATGCCGTTCTTGTTTGGGGTGTTTTTGACGTTTTTTGGGGTCTCCGTTGGGTTTTGTTGGGTTCTCGTTGGTTATCATGGTGGAAAAGGGTAAATTGTGGGTTTTGGAGAAGATCAGGTAGGTTTAGGGTGGTTTTGGGGTGGATCTATGGTTTTGGTGTATTTTCTTCCAGTTTTGGGGGTGATGCCGATATTTTTTGGGGTGTTTTTTACGTGTTTTGGGGTCTCCATTAGGTTTTGTTGGGTTCTTGTTTGTCATTATGTTAAATAGGAGTGGATTGTGGTTTTTGGAGAACATCAGGTAGGTTTAGGGTGGTTTTGGGGTGGATCTATGGTTTTGGGGGATTTTCTTCCAGTTTTGGTGGTGATGCCGTTCTTGTTTGGGGTGTTTTTGACGTTTTTTGGGGTCTCTGTTGGGTTCTGTTGGGTTCTCATTGGTCATCGTGTTGGAAAAGTGTAAATTGTGGTTTTTGGAGAACATCAGGTAGGTTTAGGGTGTCTTTGGGGTGGATCTATGGTTTTGGGGGATTTTCTTCCAGTTTTGGTGGTGATGCCGTTCTTGTTTGGGGTGTTTTTGACGTGTTTTGGGGTCTCCATTAGGTTTTGTTGGGTTCTTGTTTGTCATTATGTTAAATAGGTGTGGATTGTGGGTTTTGGAGAAGATCAGGTAGGTTTAGGGTGGTTTTGGGGTGGATCTATGGTTTTGGGGGATTTTCTTCCAGTTTTGGGGGTGATGCCGTTCTTGTTTGGGGTGTTTTTGACGTTTTTTGGGGTCTCTGTTGGGTTCTGTTGGGTTCTCGTTGGTCATCGTGTTGTAAAAGGGTAAATTGTGGTTTTTGGAGAAGATCAGGTAGGTTTAGGGTGTCTTTGGGGTGGATCTATGGTTTTGGGGGATTTTCTTCCAGTTTTGGTGGTGATGCCGTTCTTGTCTGGGGTGTTTTTGACGTTTTTTGGGGTCTCCGTTGGGTTTTGTTGGGTTCTCGTTGGTTATCATGGTGGAAAAGGGTAAATTGTGGGTTTTGGAGAAGATCAGGTAGGTTTAGGGTGGTTTTGGGGTGGATCTATGGTTTTGGGGGATTTTCTTCCAGTTTTGGGGGTGATGCCGATATTTTTTGGGGTGTTTTTGACGTGTTTTGGGGTCTCCATTAGGTTTTGTTGGGTTCTTGTTTGTCATTATGTTAAATAGGAGTGCATTGTGGGTTTTGGAGAACATCAGGTAGTTTTAGGGTGGTTTTGGGGTGGATCTATGGTTTTGGGGGATTTTCTTCCAGTTTTGGTGGTGATGCCGTTCTTGTTTGGGGTGTTTTTGACGTGTTTTGGTGTCTCCATTAGGTTTTGTTGGGTTCTTGTTTGTCATTATGTTAAATAGGTGTGGATTGTGGGTTTTGGAGAACATCAGGTAGTTTTAGGGTGGTTTTGGGGTGGATCTATGGTTTTGGGGGATTTTCTTCCAGTTTTGGGGGTGATGCCGTTCTTGTTTGGGGTGTTTTTGACGTTTTTTGGGGTCTCTGTTGGGTTCTGTTGGGTTCTCGTTGGTCATCGTGTTGGAAAAGGGTAAATTGTGGTTTTTGGAGAAGATCAGGTATGTTTAGTGTGGTTTGGGGTGGATCTATGGTTTTGGGGGATTTTCTTCCAGTTTTGGTGGTGATGCCGTTCTTGTTTGGGGTGTTTTTGACGTTTTTTGGGGTCTCCGTTGGGTTTTGTTGGGTTCTCGTTTGTTATCATGGTGGAAAAGGGTAAATTGTGGTTTTTGGAGAAGATCAGGTAGGTTTAGGGTGGTTTTGGGTTGGATCTATGGTTTTGGGGGATTTTCTTCCAGTTTTGGGGGTGATGCCGTTCTTGTTTGGGGTGTTTTTTACGTGTTTTGTGGTCTCCATTAGGTTTTGTTGTGTTCTTGTTTGTCATTATGTTAAATAGGAGTGGATTGTGGGTTTTGGAGAACATCAGGTAGGTTTAGGGTGGTTTTGGGGTGGATCTATGGTTTTGGGGGATTTTCTTCCAGTTTTGGTGGTGATGCCGTTCTTGTTTGGGGTGTTTTTGACGTTTTTTGGGGTCTCTGTTGGGTTCTGTTGGGTTCTCGTTTGCCATCGTGTTGGAAAAGGGTAAATTGTGGTTTTTGGAGAACATCAGGTAGGTTTAGGGTGTCTTTGGGGTGGATCTATGGTTTTGGGGGATTTTCTTCCAGTTTTGGTGGTGATGCCGTTCTTGTTTGGGGTGTTTTTGACGTGTTTTGGTGTCTCCATTAGGTTTTGTTGGGTTCTTGTTTGTCATTATGTTAAATAGGTGTGGATTGTGGGTTTTGGAGAAGATCAGGTAGGTTTAGGGTGGTTTTGGGGTGGATCTATGGTTTTGGCGTATTTTCTTCCAGTTTTGGGGTTGATGCCGTTCTTGTTTGGGGTGTTTTTGACGTTTTTTGGGGTCTCTGTTGGGTTCTGTTGGGTTCTCGTTGGTCATCGTGTTGTAAAAGGGTAAATTGTGGTTTTTGGAGAACATCAGGTAGGTTTAGTGTGGTTTTGGGGTGGATCTATGGTTTTGGGGATTTTCTTCCAGTTTTGGTGGTGATGCCGTTCTTGTTTGGGGTGTTTTTGACGTTTTTTGGGGTCTCCGTTGGGTTTTGTTGGGTTCTCGTTGGTTATCATGGTGGAAAAGGGTAAATTGTGGGTTTTGGAGAAGATCAGGTAGGTTTAGGGTGGTTTTGGGGTGGATCTATGGTTTTGGGGGATTTTCTTCCAGTTTTGGGGGTGATGCCGATATTTTTTGGGGTGTTTTTTACGTGTTTTGGGTCTCCATTAGGTTTTGTTGGGTTCTTGTTTGTCATTATGTTAAATAGGAGTGCATTGTGGTTTTTGGAGAACATCAGGTAGGTTTAGGGTGGTTTTGGGGTGGATCTATGGTTTTGGGGGATTTTCTTCCAGTTTTGGTGGTGATGCCGTTCTTGTTTGGGGTGTTTTTGACGTTTTTTGGGGTCTCTGTTGGGTTCTGTTGGGTTCTCGTTGGTCATCGTGTTGTAAAAGGGTTAATTGTGGTTTTTGGAGAAGATCAGGTAGGTTTAGGGTGTCTTTGGGGTGGATCTATGGTTTTGGGGGATTTTCTTCCAGTTTTGGTGGTGATGCCGTTCTTGTTTGGGGTGTTTTTGACGTTTTTTGTGGTCTCTGTTGGGTTCTGTTGGGTTCTCGTTTGCCATCGTGTTGGAAAAGGGTAAATTGTGGTTTTTGGAGAACATCAGGTAGGTTTAGGGTGTCTTTGGGGTGGATCTATGGTTTTGGTGGATTTTCTTCCAGTTTTGGGGGTGATGCCGATATTTTTTGGGGTGTTTTTTACGTGTTTTGTGGTCTCCATTAGGTTTTGTTGTGTTCTTGTTTGTCATTATGTTAAATAGGAGTGGATTGTGGGTTTTGGAGAACATCAGGTAGGTTTAGGGTGGTTTTGGGGTGGATCTATGGTTTTGGGGGATTTTCTTCCAGTTTTGGGGGTGATGCCGTTCTTGTTTGGGGTGTTTTTGACGTTTTTTGGGGTCTCTGTTGGGTTCTGTTGGGTTCTCGTTTGCCATCGTGTCGGAAAAGGGTAAATTGTGGTTTTTGGAGAACATCAGGTAGGTTTAGGGTGTCTTTGGGGTGGATCTATGGTTTTGGGGGATTTTCTTCCAGTTTTGGTGGTGATGCCGTTCTTGTTTGGGGTGTTTTTGACGTGTTTTGGTGTCTCCATTAGGTTTTGTTGGGTTCTTGTTTGTCATTATGTTAAATAGGTGTGGATTGTGGGTTTTGGAGAAGATCAGGTAGGTTTAGGGTGGTTTTGGGGTGGATCTATGGTTTTGGCGTATTTTCTTCCAGTTTTGGGGTTGATGCCGTTCTTGTTTGGGGTGTTTTTGACGTTTTTTGGGGTCTCTGTTGGGTTCTGTTGGGTTCTCGTTGGTCATCGTGTTGGAAAAGGGTAAATTGTGGTTTTTGGAGAACATCAGGTAGGTTTAGTGTGGTTTTGGGGTGGATCTATGGTTTTGGGGGATTTTCTTCCAGTTTTGGTGGTGATGCCGTTCTTGTTTGGGGTGTTTTTGACGTTTTTTGGGGTCTCCGTTGGGTTTTGTTGGGTTCTCGTTGGTTATCATGGTGGAAAAGGGTAAATTGTGGGTTTTGGAGAAGATCAGGTAGGTTTAGGGTGGTTTTGGGGTGGATCTATGGTTTTGGGGGATTTTCTTCCAGTTTTGGGGGTGATGCCGATATTTTTTGGGGTGTTTTTTACGTGTTTTGGGGTCTCCATTAGGTTTTGTTGGGTTCTTGTTTGTCATTATGTTAAATAGGAGTGGATTGTGGGTTTTGGAGAACATCAGGTAGGTTTAGGGTGGTTTTGGGGTGGATCTATGGTTTTGGGGGATTTTCTTCCAGTTTTGGTGGTGATGCCGTTCTTGTTTGGGGTGTTTTTGACGTTTTTTGGGGTCTCTGTTGGGTTCTGTTGGGTTCTCGTTTGCCATCGTGTTGGAGAAGTGTAAATTGTGGTTTTTGGAGAACATCAGGTAGGTTTAGGGTGTCTTTGGGGTGGATCTATGGTTTTGGGGGATTTTCTTCCAGTTTTGGTGGTGATGCCGTTCTTGTTTGGGGTGTTTTTGACGTGTTTTGGGTCTCCATTAGGTTTTGTTGGGTTCTTGTTTGTCATTATGTTAAATAGGTGTGGATTGTGGGTTTTGGAGAAGATCAGGTAGGTTTAGGGTGGTTTTGGGGTGGATCTATGGTTTTGGGGGATTTTCTTCCAGTTTTGGGGGTGATGCCGTTCTTGTTTGGGGTGTTTTTGACGTTTTTTGGGGTCTCTGTTGGGTTCTGTTGGGTTCTCGTTGGTCATCGTGTTGTAAAAGGGTAAATTGTGGTTTTTGGAGAAGATCAGGTAGGTTTAGGGTGTCTTTGGGGTGGATCTATGGTTTTGGGGGATTTTCTTCCAGTTTTGGGGGTGATGCCGTTCTTGTCTGGGGTGTTTTTGACGTTTTTTGGGGTCTCCGTTGGGTTTTGTTGGGTTCTCGTTGGTTATCATGGTGGAAAAGGGTAAATTGTGGGTTTTGGAGAAGATCAGGTAGGTTTAGGGTGGTTTTGGGGTGGATCTATGGTTTTGGGGGATTTTCTTCCAGTTTTGGGGGTGATGCCGATATTTTTTGGGGTGTTTTTTACGTGTTTTGGGGTCTCCATTAGGTTTTGTTGGGTTCTTGTTTGTCATTATGTTAAATAGGAGTGCATTGTGGGTTTTGGAGAACATCAGGTAGTTTTAGGGTGGTTTTGGGGTGGATCTATGGTTTTGGGGGATTTTCTTCCAGTTTTGGTGGTGATGCCGTTCTTGTTTGGGGTGTTTTTGACGTGTTTTGGTGTCTCCATTAGGTTTTGTTGGGTTCTTGTTTGTCATTATGTTAAATAGGTGTGGATTGTGGGTTTTGGAGAACATCAGGTAGTTTTAGGGTGGTTTTGGGGTGGATCTATGGTTTTGGGGGATTTTCTTCCAGTTTTGGGGGTGATGCCGTTCTTGTTTGGGGTGTTTTTGACGTTTTTTGGGGTCTCTGTTGGGTTCTGTTGGGTTCTCGTTGGTCATCGTGTTGGAAAAGGGTAAATTGTGGTTTTTGGAGAACATCAGGTAGGTTTAGTGTGGTTTTGGGGTGGATCTATGGTTTTGGGGGATTTTCTTCCAGTTTTGGTGGTGATGCCGTTCTTGTTTGGGGTGTTTTTGACGTTTTTTGGGGTCTCCGTTGGGTTTTGTTGGGTTCTCGTTGGTTATCATGGTGGAAAAGGGTAAATTGTGGTTTTTGGAGAAGATCAGGTAGGTTTAGGGTGGTTTTGGGTTGGATCTATGGTTTTGGGGGATTTTCTTCCAGTTTTGGGGGTGATGCCGATATTTTTTGGGGTGTTTTTTACGTGTTTTGTGGTCTCCATTAGGTTTTGTTGTGTTCTTGTTTGTCATTATGTTAAATAGGAGTGGATTGTGGGTTTTGGAGAACATCAGGTAGGTTTAGGGTGGTTTTGGGGTGGATCTATGGTTTTGGGGGATTTTCTTCCAGTTTTGGTGGTGATGCCGTTCTTGTTTGGGGTGTTTTTGACGTTTTTTGGGGTCTCTGTTGGGTTCTGTTGGGTTCTCGTTTGCCATCGTGTTGGAAAAGGGTAAATTGTGGTTTTTGGAGAACATCAGGTAGGTTTAGGGTGTCTTTGGGGTGGATCTATGGTTTTGGGGGATTTTCTTCCAGTTTTGGTGGTGATGCCGTTCTTGTTTGGGGTGTTTTTGACGTGTTTTGGTGTCTCCATTAGGTTTTGTTGGGTTCTTGTTTGTCATTATGTTAAATAGGTGTGGATTGTGGGTTTTGGAGAAGATCAGGTAGGTTTAGGGTGGTTTTGGGGTGGATCTATGGTTTTGGCGTATTTTCTTCCAGTTTTGGGGTTGATGCCGTTCTTGTTTGGGGTGTTTTTGACGTTTTTTGGGGTCTCTGTTGGGTTCTGTTGGGTTCTCGTTGGTCATCGTGTTGGAAAAGGGTAAATTGTGGTTTTTGGAGAACATCAGGTAGGTTTAGTGTGGTTTTGGGGTGGATCTATGGTTTTGGGGGATTTTCTTCCAGTTTTGGTGGTGATGCCGTTCTTGTTTGGGGTGTTTTTGACGTTTTTTGGGGTCTCCGTTGGGTTTTGTTGGGTTCTCGTTGGTTATCATGGTGGAAAAGGGTAAATTGTGGGTTTTGGAGAAGATCAGGTAGGTTTAGGGTGGTTTTGGGGTGGATCTATGGTTTTGGGGGATTTTCTTCCAGTTTTGGGGGTGATGCCGATATTTTTTGGGGTGTTTTTTACGTGTTTTGGGGTCTCCATTAGGTTTTGTTGGGTTCTTGTTTGTCATTATGTTAAATAGGAGTGGATTGTGGGTTTTGGAGAAGATCAGGTAGGTTTAGGGTGGTTTTGGGGTGGATCTATGGTTTTGGGGGATTTTCTTCCAGTTTTGGTGGTGATGCCGTTCTTGTTTGGGGTGTTTTTGACGTGTTTTGGTGTCTCCATTAGGTTTTGTTGGGTTCTTGTGTGTCATTATGTTAAATAGGTGTGGATTGTGGGTTTTGGAGAAGATCAGGTAGGTTTAGGGTGGTTTTGGGGTGGATCTATGGTTTTGGGGGATTTTCTTCCAGTTTTGGGGGTGATGCCGTTCTTGTTTGGGGTGTTTTTGACGTTTTTTGGGGTCTCTGTTGGGTTCTGTTGGGTTCTCGTTGGTCATCGTGTTGTAAAAGGGTAAATTGTGGTTTTTGGAGAAGATCAGGTAGGTTTAGGGTGTCTTTGGGGTGGATCTATGGTTTTGGGGGATTTTCTTCCAGTTTTGGTGGTGATGCCGTTCTTGTTTGGGGTGTTTTTGACGTTTTTTGGGGTCTCTGTTGGGTTCTGTTGGGTTCTCGTTTGCCATCGTGTTGGAAAAGGGTAAATTGTGGTTTTTGGAGAACATCAGGTAGGTTTAGGGTGTCTTTGGGGTGGATCTATGGTTTTGGGGGATTTTCTTGCAGTTTTGGGGGTGATGCCGTTCTTGTTTGGGGTGTTTTTGACGTGTTTTGGTGTCTCCATTAGGTTTTGTTGGGTTCTTGTTTGTCATTATGTTAAATAGGTGTGGATTGTGGGTTTTGGAGAAGATCAGGTAGGTTTAGGGTGGTTTTGGGGTGGATCTATGGTTTTGGGGGATTTTCTTCCAGTTTTGGGGGTGATGCCGTTCTTGTTTGGGGTGTTTTTGACGTGTTTTGGGGTCTCCATTAGGTTTTGTTGGGTTCTTGTGTGTCATTATGTTAAATAGGTGTGGATTGTGGGTTTTGGAGAAGATCAGGTAGGTTTAGGGTGGTTTTGGGGTGGATCTATGGTTTTGGGGGATTTTCTTCCAGTTTTGGGGGTGATGCCGTTCTTGTTTGGGGTGTTTTTGACGTTTTTTGGGGTCTCTGTTGGGTTCTGTTGGGTTCTCGTTGGTCATCGTGTTGGAAAAGGGTAAATTGTGGTTTTTGGAGAAGATCAGGTATGTTTAGTGTGGTTTTGGGGTGGATCTATGGTTTTGGGGGATTTTCTTCCAGTTTTGGTGGTGATGCCGTTCTTGTTTGGGGTGTTTTTGACGTTTTTTGGGGTCTCCGTTGGGTTTTGTTGGGTTCTCGTTGGTTATCATGGTGGAAAAGGGTAAATTGTGGGTTTTGGAGAAGATCAGGTAGGTTTAGGGTGGTTTTGGGGTGGATCTATGGTTTTGGGGGATTTTCTTCCAGTTTTGGGGGTGATGCCGATATTTTTTGGGGTGTTTTTTACGTGTTTTGGGGTCTCCATTAGGTTTTGTTGGGTTCTTGTTTGTCATTATGTTAAATAGGAGTGGATTGTGGTTTTTGGAGAACATCAGGTAGGTTTAGGGTGGTTTTGGGGTGGATCTATGGTTTTGGGGGATTTTCTTCCAGTTTTGGTGGTGATGCCGTTCTTGTTTGGGGTGTTTTTGACGTTTTTTGGGGTCTCTGTTGGGTTCTGTTGGGTTCTCGTTTGCCATCGTGTTGGAGAAGTGTAAATTGTGTTTTTTGGAGAACATCAGGTAGGTTTGGGTGTCTTTGGGGTGGATCTATGGTTTTGGGGGATTTTCTTCCAGTTTTGGTGGTGATGCCGTTCTTGTTTGGGGTGTTTTTGACGTGTTTTGGGGTCTCCATTAGGTTTTGTTGGGTTCTTGTTTTTCATTATGTTAAATAGGTGTGGATTGTGGGTTTTGGAGAAGATCAGGTAGGTTTAGGGTGGTTTTGGGGTGGATCTATGGTTTTGGGGGATTTTCTTCCAGTTTTGGGGGTGATGCCGTTCTTGTTTGGGGTGTTTTTGACGTTTTTTGGGGTCTCTGTTGGGTTCTGTTGGGTTCTCGTTGGTCATCGTGTTGTAAAAGGGTAAATTGTGGTTTTTGGAGAAGATCAGGTAGGTTTAGGGTGTCTTTGGGGTGGATCTATGGTTTTGGGGGATTTTCTTCCAGTTTTGGTGGTGATGCCGTTCTTGTTTGGGGTGTTTTTGACGTTTTTTGGGGTCTCTGTTGGGTTCTGTTGGGTTCTCGTTTGCCATCGTGTTGGAAAAGGGTAAATTGTGGTTTTTGGAGAACATCAGGTAGGTTTAGGGTGTCTTTGGGGTGGATCTATGGTTTTGGGGGATTTTCTTCCAGTTTTGGGGGTGATGCCGTTCTTGTTTGGGGTGTTTTTGACGTGTTTTGGTGTCTCCATTAGGTTTTGTTGGGTTCTTGTTTGTCATTATGTTAAATAGGTGTGGATTGTGGGTTTTGGAGAAGATCAGGTAGGTTTAGGGTGGTTTTGGGGTGGATCTATGGTTTTGGGGGATTTTCTTCCAGTTTTGGTGGTGATGCCGTTCTTGTTTGGGGTGTTTTTGACGTGTTTTGGTGTCTCCATTAGGTTTTGTTGGGTTCTTGTGTGTCATTATGTTAAATAGGTGTGGATTGTGGGTTTTGGAGAAGATCAGGTAGGTTTAGGGTGGTTTTGGGGTGGATCTATGGTTTTGGGGGATTTTCTTCCAGTTTTGGTGGTGATGCCGTTCTTGTTTGGGGTGTTTTTGACGTTTTTTGGGGTCTCCGTTGGGTTTTGTTGGGTTCTCGTTGGTTATCATGGTGGAAAAGGGTAAATTGTGGTTTTTGGAGAAGATCAGGTAGGTTTAGGGTGGTTTTGGGGTGGATCTATGGTTTTGGGGGATTTTCTTCCAGTTTTGGGGGTGATGCCGATATTTTTTGGGGTGTTTTTTGACGTGTTTTGGGGTCTCCATTAGGTTTTGTTGGGTTCTTGTTTGTCATTATGTTAAATAGGAGTGGATTGTGGGTTTTGGAGAACATCAGGTAGTTTTAGGGTGGTTTTGGGGTGGATCTATGGTTTTGGGGGATTTTCTTCCAGTTTTGGTGGTGATGCCGTTCTTGTTTGGGGTGTTTTTGACGTTTTTTGGGGTCTCTGTTGGGTTCTGTTGGGTTCTCGTTGGTCATCGTGTTGGAAAAGGGTAAATTGTGGTTTTTGGAGAAGATCAGGTAGGTTTAGGGTGGTTTTGGGTTGGATCTATGGTTTTGGGGGATTTTCTTCCAGTTTTGGTGGTGATGCCGTTCTTGTTTGGGGTGTTTTTGACGTTTTTTGTGGTCTCTGTTGGGTTCTGTTGGGTTCTCGTTGGTCATCGTGTTGGAAAAGGGTAAATTGTGGTTTTTGGAGAACATCAGGTAGGTTTAGGGTGTCTTTGGGGTGGATCTATGGTTTTGGGGGTTTTCTTCCAGTTTTGGGGGTGATGCCATTCTTGTTTGGGGTATTTTTTAAGGTTTTTGTGGTCTCTGTTTGGTTTTGTTGGGTTCTCGTTGGTCATCGTGTTGTAAAAGTGTAAATTGTGGGTTTTGGAGAACTTCAGGTAGGTTTAGGGGGAGTTTTCACGTGGATTCATGGTATTTGGTGTTTTCTTCTTTTTGGGGGAGTGATCCTCTCCTTTCTTCGGGTGATTTTGAAGTGTTTTGGGGTTTCCGTTGCGTTTCGTTGAATTCCTAATGTGTTTTATGGTGGTTTGGAGTGTGCTTTGGGATTAGGAGAACATCACGTAGGTTTAGGGTGTCCTTGGGGTGGATCTATGGTTTTGGGGGATTTTCTTCCAGTTTTGGGGGTGATGCCGTTCTTGTTTGGGGTGTTTTTGACGTGTTTTGGGGTCTCCGTTGGGTTTTGTTGGGTTCTCGTTGGTTATCATGGTGGAAAAGGGTAAATTGTGGTTTTTGGAGAACATCAGGTAGGTTTCGGGTGGTTTTGGGGTGGATCTATGGTTTTGGCGTATTTTCTTCCAGTTTTGGGGGTGATGCCGTTCTTGTTTGGGGTGTTTTTTACGTGTTTTGGTGTCTCCATTAGGTTTTGTTGGGTTCTTGTTTGTCATTATGTTAAATAGGTGTGGATTGTGGGTTTTGGAGAAGATCAGGTAGGTTTAGGGTGGTTTTGGGGTGGATCTATGGTTTTGGGGGATTTTCTTCCAGTTTTGGTGGTGATGCCGTTCTTGTTTGGGGTGTTTTTGACGTGTTTTGGTGTCTCCATTAGGTTTTGTTGGGTTCTTGTGTGTCATTATGTTAAATAGGTGTGGATTGTGGGTTTTGGAGAAGATCAGGTAGGTTTAGGGTGGTTTTGGGGTGGATCTATGGTTTTGGGGGATTTTCTTCCAGTTTTGGTGGTGATGCCGTTCTTGTTTGGGGTGTTTTTGACGTTTTTTGGGGTCTCCGTTGGGTTTTGTTGGGTTCTCGTTGGTTATCATGGTGGAAAAGGGTAAATTGTGGTTTTTGGAGAAGATCAGGTAGGTTTAGGGTGGTTTTGGGGTGGATCTATGGTTTTGGGGGATTTTCTTCCAGTTTTGGGGGTGATGCCGATATTTTTTGGGGTGTTTTTTACGTGTTTTGGGGTCTCCATTAGGTTTTGTTGGGTTCTTGTTTGTCATTATGTTAAATAGGATTGGATTGTGGGTTTTGGAGAACATCAGGTAGTTTTAGGGTGGTTTTGGGGTGGATCTATGGTTTTGGGGGATTTTCTTCCAGTTTTGGTGGTGATGCCGTTCTTGTTTGGGGTGTTTTTTGACGTTTTTTGGGGTCTCTGTTGGGTTCTGTTGGGTTCTCGTTGGTCATCGTGTTGGAAAAGGGTAAATTGTGGTTTTTGGAGAAGATCAGGTAGGTTTAGTGTGGTTTTGGGGTGGATCTATGGTTTTGGGGGATTTTCTTCCAGTTTTGGTGGTGATGCCGTTCTTGTTTGGGGTGTTTTTGACGTTTTTTGTGGTCTCTGTTGGGTTCTGTTGGGTTCTCGTTGGTCATCGTGTTGGAAAAGGGTAAATTGTGGTTTTTGGAGAACATCAGGTAGGTTTAGGGTGTCTTTGGGGTGGATCTATGGTTTTGGGGGTTTTCTTCCTGTTTTGGGGGTGATGCCATTCTTGTTTGGGGTATTTTTTAAGGTTTTTGTGGTCTCTGTTTGGTTTTGTTGGGTTCTCGTTGGTCATCGTGTTGTAAAAGTGTAAATTGTGGGTTTTGGAGAACTTCAGGTAGGTTTAGGGGGAGTTTTCACGTGGATTCATGGTATTTGGTGTTTTCTTCTTTTTGGGGGAGTGATCCTCTCCTTTCTTCGGGTGATTTTGAAGTGTTTTGGGGTTTCCGTTGCGTTTCGTTGAATTCCTAATGTGTTTTATGGTGGTTTGGAGTGTGCTTTGGGATTAGGAGAACATCACGTAGGTTTAGGGTGTCCTTGGGGTGGATCTATGGTTTTGGGGGATTTTCTTCCAGTTTTGGTGGTGATGCCGTTCTTGTTTGGGGTGTTTTTGACGTGTTTTGGGGTCTCCGTTGGGTTTTGTTGGGTTCTCGTTGGTTATCATGGTGGAAAAGGGTAAATTGTGGTTTTTGGAGAACATCAGGTAGGTTTCGGGTGGTTTTGGGGTGGATCTATGGTTTTGGCGTATTTTCTTCCAGTTTTGGGGGTGATGCCGATATTTTTTGGGGTGTTTTTGACGTGTTTTGGTGTCTCCATGAGGTTTTGTTGGGTTCTTGTTTGTCATTATGTTAAATAGGTGTGGATTGTGGGTTTTGGAGAACATCAGGTAGTTTTAGGGTGGTTTTGGGGTGGATCTATGGTTTTGGGGGATTTTCTTCCAGTTTTGGGGGTGATGCCGTTCTTGTTTGGGGTGTTTTTGACGTTTTTTGGGGTCTCTGTTGGGTTCTGTTGGGTTCTCGTTGGTCATCGTGTTGGAAAAGTGTAAATTGTGGTTTTTGGAGAACATCAGGTAGGTTTAGTGTGGTTTTGGGGTGGATCTATGGTTTTGGGGGATTTTCTTCCAGTTTTGGTGGTGATGCCGTTCTTGTTTGGGGTGTTTTTGACGTTTTTTGGGGTCTCCGTTGGGTTTTGTTGGGTTCTCGTTGGTTATCATGGTGGAAAAGGGTAAATTGTGGGTTTTGGAGAACATCAGGTAGGTTTAGGGTGGTTTTGGGGTGGATCTATGGTTTTGGGGGATTTTCTTCCAGTTTTGGGGGTGATGCCGATATTTTTTGGGGTGTTTTTTACGTTTTTTGGGGTCTCCATTAGGTTTTGTTGTGTTCTTGTTTGTCATTATGTTAAATAGGAGTGGATTGTGGGTTTTGGAGACCATCAGGTAGGTTTAGGGTGGTTTTGGGGTGGATCTATGGTTTTGGGGGATTTTCTTCCAGTTTTGGTGGTGATGCCGTTCTTGTTTGGGGTGTTTTTGACGTTTTTTGGGGTCTCTGTTGGGTTCTGTTGGGTTCTCGTTTGCCATCGTGTTGGAAAAGGGTAAATTGTGGTTTTTGGAGAACATCAGGTAGGTTTAGGGTGTCTTTGGGGTGGATCTATGGTTTTGGGGGATTTTCTTCCAGTTTTGGGGGTGATGCCGTTCTTGTTTGGGGTGTTTTTGACGTGTTTTGGTGTCTCCATTAGGTTTTGTTGGGTTCTTGTTTGTCATTATGTTAAATAGGTGTGGATTGTGGGTTTTGGAGAACATCAGGTAGGTTTAGGTTGGTTTTGGGGTGGATCTATGGTTTTGGGGGATTTTCTTCCAGTTTTGGGGTTGATGCCGTTCTTGTTTGGGGTGTTTTTGACGTTTTTTGGGGTCTCTGTTGGGTTCTGTTGGGTTCTCGTTGGTCATCGTGTTGGAAAAGGGTAAATTGTGGTTTTTGGAGAACATCAGGTAGGTTTAGTGTGGTTTTGGGGTGGATCTATGGTTTTGGGGGATTTTCTTCCAGTTTTGGGGG
>NW_028181245.1:0-86824 GCF_964211825.1 Aythya ferina | reverse complement strand
TGTTCTCCAAAACCCACAATTTACCCTTTTCCACCATGATGACCAGGGAAAACCCAACAAAACCAACGGAGACCACAAACAAAAAATTAAAAACACCCCAAAAAAGACGGGATCACAACCAAAAACGAACGAAAATCCCAAAAAGCACGGATCCAACCCCCAAACCACCCTAAACTTACCTGATCTTCTGCAAAACCCACCATCCACTCCCATTTAACTTAACGACCATCGAGAACCCAGCGAATGGTTCGTTGGGTTTTCCATGGTCATCCTAGTGGAAAAGAGTAAGTTGTGGGTTTTGGAGAAGATCAGGTAGGTTTAGGGTGCTTTTCGGGAGGATATGTGGTATTTGGCATTTTTTCTATTTTTTGGGTTAATTCTGTTCTTTTTTGGGTGTTTTTGACGTGTTTTGCGGTCTCTGTTGGGTTTCGTTAGGTTCTCGTTGGTCATCAAGGTAAATGGGAGTGGATTGTGGGTTTTGGAGAAGATCAGGTTAGTTTACGGCGGTTTGGGGGGGAAATTCATAGTTTTTGGTGTTTTTTCTTCTGATCCCGTTCTTTTTTGGGGTGTTTTAGACGTGTTTTGGGGTCTCCGTTGGGTTTCGTTGGGTTTTCCCTGGTCATCATGGTGGAAAAGGGTAAATTGTGGGTTTTGGAGAACATCAGGTAGGTTTAGGGTGGTTTTGAGGTGGATCTATGGTTTTGAGGTGTTTTCTTCCAGTTTTGGTTGTGATCCCGTTCTTGTTTGGGGTGTTTTTGACGTGTTTTGGGGTCTCCGTTGGGCTTCGTTGTCTTCTCGTTGGTCGTTAATTTAAATGGGTGTGGATTGTGGGTTTTGGAGAAGATCATGTCAGTTTAGTGTGGTTTTGGGGGGAAATTCAGAGTTTTTGGTGTTTTTTCTTCTTATCCCGTTCTTTTTGGGGGTGTTTTAGACGTGTTTTTCTGTCTCCGTTGCGTTTCGTTGGGTGTTCCGTGGTCATCATGGTGGAAAAGGGTAAATTGTGGGTTTTGAAGAACATCAGGTAGGATTAGGGTGGTTTTGAGGTGGATCTATGGTTTTGACGGGCTTTCTTCCAGTTTTTGGGTGATCCCATTTGTGTTTGCGGTGGTTTTGACGTGTTTTGGGGTCTCCGTTGTGTTTCGTTTGGTTTTCCGTGGTCATCATGGTGGAAAATGGTAAGTTGCGGGTTTTGGAGAAGATCAGGTAGGTTTGGGGGGACTTTGGGGGTGGATTCTTGGTATTTGGGGTTTTCTTCTCTTTTTTGGGGGGTGATCCCTTTCTTTTTTGGGGTGTTTTTGACGTGTTTTTTGGTCTTTGTTGGGTTTCATTGGGTTCTCGTTTGACGTTAATGTAAATGGGAGCGGATTGTGGTTTTTGGAGAAGATCATGTGAGTTTAGTGTGGTTTTGGGGGCAATGCATAGTTTTTGGTGTTTTTTCTTCTGATCCCGTTCTTTTTGGGGGTGTTTTAGACGTGTTTTGGGGTCTCCGTTGGGTTTCGTTGGGTTTTCCGTGGTCATCATGGTGGAAAAGGGTAAATTGTGGGTTTTGGAGAACATCAGGTAGGTTTAGGGTGGTTTTGAGGAGGATCTATAATTTTGAGGGATTTTCTTCCAGTTTTGGGGGTGATCCCGTTCTTCTTTGGGGTGTTTTTGACGTGTTTTGGGGTCTCCGTTAGGTTTCGTTGGCTTCTCGTTGGTTGTTAATTTAAATGGGTGTGGATTGTGGGTTTTGGAGAAGATCAGGTGAGTTTAGTGTGGTTTTGGGGGGCAATTCATAGTTTTTGGTGTTTTTTCTTCTGATCCCGTTCTTTTTTGGGGTGTTTTTGACGTGTTTTGGGGTCTCCGTTGGGTTTCATTGTTTTTTTCGTGGTCATCATGGTGGAAAAGGGTAAATTGTGGGTTTTGCAGAACATCAGGTAGGTTTAGGGTGGTTTTGAGGTGGATCTATGGTTTTGAAGGTGTTTTCTTCCAGTTTTGGGGGTGATCCCGTTCTTGTCTGGGGTGTTTTAACGTGTTTTGGGGTCTCTGTTGGGTTTCGTTGGGTTCTCGTTGGTCGTTAATTTAAATGGGTGTGGAATGTGGGTTTTGGAGAAGATCAGGTGAGTTTAGAGTTGTTTGGGGTTTGGATCCGTGCTTTTTGGGGATTTTCGTTCGTTTTTGGTTGTGATCCCGTTCTTGTTTGGGGTGTTTTTGACGTGTTTTGGGGTCTCCATTGGGTTTCGTTGGGTTTTTCGTGGTCATCATTGTGGAAAAGGGTAAATTTTGGGTTTTGTAGAAGATCAGGTAGGTTTAGGGTGGTTTGGGGGTGGATCTATGGTTTAGGGGGTTTTCTTTCGTTTTTGGGGGTGATCCTGTTCCTTTCTGGGGTGTTTTTGACGTGTTTTGGGGTCTCCATTCGGATTCGTTGGATTTTCCATGCTCATCATGTTGGACAACAGCAAAACTGGAAGAAAATCCCCCAAAACCATAGATCCAACCCAAAATCACCCTAAACCTACCTGATCTTCTCCAAAACCCACAATTTACACTTTTCCACCATGATGACCATTGAAAACACAACGAAACCCAACGGAGACCCCAAAAAACGAAAAAAAACCACCTCAAAAAAGAACGGGATCACCCCCAAAACTGGAAGAAAATCCCCAAAAAGCACGGATCCAACCCCCAAACAACCCTAAACACACCTAATCTTCTGCAAAACCCACCATCCACTCCCATTTAACTTAATGACCAACGAGAACCCAACGGAACCCAACGGAGACCCCAAAACACGTCAAAAACAACGCAAACAAGACCAGGATAATCCCAAAAAACAGAATAAAGGCCCAAATTCCATAGATCCACCCCAAAACCACCCTAAACCTACCTGATCTTCTCCAAAACCCACAATTTACCCTTTTCCACCACGATGAACACGGAAAACCCAACAAAACCCAACGGAGATCCCAAAATATGTCAAAAACACCCCAAACAAGAACGGGATCACCCCCAAAACTGGAAGAAAATCTCCAAAAAGCACGGATCCAAACCCCAAACCACTCTAAACTCACCTGATCTTCTCCAAAACCCACAATCAACACCCATTTAAATTAACGACCAACGAGAAGACAACGAAGCCCAACGGAGACCCCAAAACACGTCAAAAACACCCCAAACAAGAACGGGATCACAACCAAAACTGGAAGAAAACACCTCAAAACCATAGATCCACCTCAAAACCACCCTAAACCTACCTGATGTTCTCCAAAACCCACAATTTACCCTTTTCCACCATGATGACCAGGGAAAACCCAACGAAACCCAACGGAGACCCCAAAACACGTCTAAAACACCCCAAAAAAGAACGGGATCAGAAGAAAAAACACCAAAAACTATGAATTTCCCCCCCAAACCGCCGTAAACTAACCTGATCTTCTCCAAAACCCACAATCCACTCCCATTTACCTTGATGACCAACGAGAACCTAACGAAACCCAACAGAGACCGCAAAACACGTCAAAAACACCCAAAAAAGAACAGAATTAACCCAAAAAATAGAAAAAATGCCAAATACCACATATCCTCCCGAAAAGCACCCTAAACCTACCTGATGTTCTCCAAAACCCACAACTTACTCTTTTCCACTAGGATGACCACGGAAAACCAAACGAAACCCAACGGAGACCCCAAAACACGTCAAAAACACCCAAACAAGAACGGGATCAACAACAAAACTGGAGGAAAATCCCGCAAAACCATAGATCCAACCCAAAACCACCCTAAACCTACCTGACCTTCTCCAAAACCCACAATTTACACTTTTCCACCATGATGACCACGGAAAACCCAACGAAACCCAACGGAGACCCCAAAACACGTCAAAAACACCCCAAAAAAGAACGGGATCAGAAGAAAAAACACCAAAAGCTATGAATTGCCCCACAAAAACCACACTAAACTCACATGATCTTCTCCAAAAACCACAATTCGCTCCCATTTACCTTAACGTCAAACGAGAACCCAATGAAACCCAACAAAGACCGCAAAACACGTCAAAAAAACTCCAAAAAAGAAAGGGATCATCCCCAAAAAAAGAGAAGAAAACCCCAAATACCAAGAATCCACCCCCAAAGTCCCCCCAAACCTACCTGATCTTCTCCAAAACCCGCAACTTACCCTTTTCCACCATGATGACCACGGAAAACCAAACGAAACTCAACAGAGACCCAAAAACACGTCAAAAGTACCCCAAACAAGAACAGGATCACCCCCAAAACTGAAAGAAAATCCCCCAAAACCATAGATCCACCCCAAAAATCACCCTATACCTACCTGATGTTCTCCAAAACCCGCAACTTACCCTTTTCCACCATGATGACCATGGAAAACCAAACGAAACACAACGGAGACCCCAAAACACGTCAAAACCACCGCAAACACAAATGGGATCACCCAAAAACTGGAAGAAAGCCCGTCAAAACCATAGATCCACCTCAAAACCACCCTAATCCTACCTGATGTTCTTCAAAACCCACAATTTACCCTTTTCCACCATGATGACCACGGAACACCCAACGAAACGCAACGGAGACAGGAAAACACGTCTAAAACACCCCCATAAAGAACGGGATCAGAAGAAAAAACACCAAAAACTCTGAATTTCCCCCCAAAACCACACTAAACTCACCTGATCTTCTCCAAAACCCACAATCAACACCCATTTAAAATAACGACCAACGAGAAGCCAACGAAACCCAACGGAGACCCCTAAACACGTCAAAAACACCCCAAACAAGAACGGGATCACCCCCAAAACTGGACGTAAACCCCTCAAAACTATAGATCCACCTCAAAACCACCCTAAACCTACCTGATGTTCTCCAAAACCCACAATTTACCCTTTTCCACCATGATGACCAGGGAAAACCCAACGAAACCCAACGGAGACCCCAAAACACGTCTAAAACACCCCAAAAAAGAACGGGATCAGAAGAAAAAACACCAAAAACTATGAATTTCCCCCCCAAACCGCCGTAAACTAACCTGATCTTCTCCAAAACCCACAATCCACTCCCATTTACCTTGATGACCAACGAGAACCTAACGAAACCCAACAGAGACCGCAAAACACGTCAAAAACACCCAAAAAAGAACAGAATTAACCCAAAAAAGAGAAAAAATGCCAAATACCACATATCCTCCCGAAAAGCACCCTAAACCTACCTGATCTTCTCCAAAACCCACAACTTACTCTTTTCCACTAGGATGACCACGGAAAACCAAACGAAACCCAACGGAGACCCCAAAACACGTCAAAAACACCCAAATAAGAACGGGATCAACAACAAAACTGGAGGAAAATCCCGCAAAACCATAGATCCAACCCAAAATCACCCTAAACCTACCTGATCTTCTCCAAAACCCACAACTTACCCTTTTCCACCATGATGACCACGGAAAACAAAACGAAACCCAACGGAGACCCCAAAACACGTCAAAACCACAGCAAACACGAATGGGATCACCCAAAAAACTGAAAGATAACCCCTCAAAACTATAGATCCACCCCAAAACCACCCTAAACCTACCTGATGTTCTCCAAAACCCACAACTTACTCTTTTCCACCAGGATGACCACGGAAAACCAAACGAAACCCAACAGAGACCACAAAACACGTCAAAAACACCGCAAACACGAATGGGATCACCCCCAAAACTGGAAGAAAATCCCCAAAAAGTACGGATCCAACCCCCAAACCACTCTAAACTCACCTGATCTTCTGCAAAACCCACCATCCACTCCCATTTAACTTAAAGACCAACGAGAAGACAACGAAGCCCAACGGAGACCCCAAAACACGTCAAAAACACCGCAAACAAGAACAGGATCACACCCAAAAACGAAAGAATACCCCCAAAGCCATAGATCCACCCCAAAACCACCCTAAGCCTACCTGGTGTTCTCCAAAACCCACAATTTACACTTTTCCACCATGATGACCATGGAAAACCCAACGAAACCCAACGGAGACCCCAAAACACGTCAAAAACACCGCAAAGAAGAACATGATCAACCCAAAAAACAGAATAAAGGCCCAAATTCCATAGATCCACCCCAAAACCACCCTAAAGCACCCTGATCTTCTACAAAACCCACAATTTACACTTTTCCACCATGATGACCATGGAAAACCCAACGAAACCAAACGGAGACCCCAAAACACGTCAAAAACACCCCAAACAAAAACGGGATCACCCCCAAAACTGGAAGAAAATCCCCAAAAAGCACGGATCCAACTCCCAAACCACCCTAAACTCACCTGATCTTTTGCAAAACGCACCATCCACTCCCATTTAACTTAACGACCAACGAGAACCCAACGAAACCCAACGGAGACCCCAAAACACGTAAAAAACACCGCAAACAAGAACAGGATCACACCCAAAAAAGAAAGAAAACCCCCAAAACCATAGATCCACCCCAAAACCACCCTAAACCTACCTGATCTTCTCCAAAACCCACAATTTACCCTTTTCCACCATGATGACCAGGGAAAACCCAACAAAACCCAACGGAGACCACAAACAAAAAATTAAAAACACCCCAAAAAAGAACGGGATCACAACCAAAAACGAACGAAAATCCCCAAAAAGCACGGATCCAACTCCCAAACCACCCTAAACCTACCTGATCTTCTGCAAAACCCACCATCCACTCCCATTTAACTTAACGACCATCGAGAACCCAGCGAAACCCAACGGAGACCCCAAAACACATCAAAAACACCGTAAACAAGAACAGGATCACCCAAAAAACAGAATAAAGGCCCGAATTCCATAGATCCACCCCAAAACAACCCTAAACCTACCTGAACTTCTCCAAAACCCACAATTCACACTTTTCCAACATGTTGACCACGCAAAACCCAACAAAACCCAACGGAGATCCCAAAACACGTCAAAAACACCCCAGAAAGGAACAGGATCACCCCCCAAAACGAAAGAAAACCCCCAAAACTATAGATCCACCCCAAAACCACCCTAAACCTACCTGATCTTCTACAAAACCCACAATTTACACTTTTCCACCATGATGACCATGGAAAACCCAACGAAACCAAACGGAGACCCCAAAACACGTCAAAAACACCCCAAACAAAAACGGGATCACCCACAAAACTGGAAGAAAATCCCCAAAAAGCACGGATCCAACTCCCAAACCACCCTAAACTCACCTGATCTTTTGCAAAACGCACCATCCACTCCCATTTAACTTAACGACCAACGAGAACCCAACGAAACCCAACGGAGACCCCAAAACACGTAAAAAACACAGCAAACAAGAACAGGATCACACCCAAAAAAGAAAGAAAACCCCCAAAACCATAGATCCACCCCCAAACCACCCTAAACCTACCTGATCTTCTCCAAAACCCACAATTTACCCTTTTCCACCATGATGACCAGGGAAAACCCAACAAAACCCAACGGAGACCACAAACAAAAAATTAAAAACACCCCAAAAAAGAACGGGATCACAACCAAAAACGAACGAAAATCCCCAAAAAGCACGGATCCAACCCCCAAACCACCCTAAACTTACCTGATCTTCTGCAAAACCCACCATCCACTCCCATTTAACTTAACGACCATCGAGAACCCAGCGAATGGTTCGTTGGGTTTTCCATGGTCATCCTAGTGGAAAAGAGTAAGTTGTGGGTTTTGGAGAACATCAGGTAGGTTTAGGGTGCTTTTCGGGAGGATATGTGGTATTTGGCATTTTTTTCTATTTTTTGGGTTAATTCTGTTCTTTTTTGGGTGTTTTTGACGTGTTTTGCGGTCTCTGTTGGGTTTCGTTAGGTTCTCATTGGTCATCAAGGTAAATGGGAGTGGATTGTGGGTTTTGGAGAAGATCAGGTTAGTTTACGGCGGTTTGGGGGGGAAATTCATAGTTTTTGGTGTTTTTTCTTCTGATCCCGTTCTTTTTGGGGGTGTTTTAGACGTGTTTTCCTGTCTCCGTTGCGTTTCGTTTGGTGTTCCGTGGTCATCATGGTGGAAAAGGGTAAATTGTGGGTTTTGGAGAACATCAGGTAGGTTTAGGGTGGTTTTCAGGTGGATCTATAGTTTTGAGGTGTTTTCTTCCAGTTTTGGTTGTGATCCCGTTCTTGTTTGGGGTGTTTTTGACGTGTTTTGGGATCTCCGTTGGGTTTCGTTGGCTTCTCGTTGGTCGTTATTTTAAATGGGTGTTGATTGTGGGTTTTGGAGAAGATCATGTCAGTTTAGTGTGGTTTTGGGGGGAAATTCAGAGTTTTTGGTGTTTTTTCTTCTGATCCCGTTCTTTTTGGGGGTGTTTTAGACGTGTTTTTCTGTCTCCGTTGCGTTTCGTTGGGTGTTCCGTGGTCATCATGGTGGAAAAGGGTAAATTGTGGGTTTTGAAGAACATCAGGTAGGATTAGGGTGGTTTTGAGGTGGATCTATGGTTTTGACGGGCTTTCTTCCAGTTTTTGGGTGATCCCATTTGTGTTTGCGGTGGTTTTGACGTGTTTTGGGGTCTCCGTTGTGTTTCGTTTGGTTTTCCGTGGTCATCATGGTGGAAAAGGGTAAGTTGCGGGTTTTGGAGAACATCAGGTAGGTATAGGGTGATTTTTGGGGTGGATCTATGGTTTTGGGGGATTTTCTTTCAGTTTTGGGGGTGATCCTGTTCTTGTTTGGGGTATTTTTGACGTGTTTTGGGGTCTCCGTTGGGTTTCGTTTGGTTTCCCGTGGTCATCATGGTGGAAAATGGTAAGTTGCGGGTTTTGGAGAAGATCAGGTAGGTTTGGGGGGGACTTTGGGGGTGGATTCTTGGTATTTGGGGTTTTCTTCTCTTTTTTTGGGGGTGATCCCTTTCTTTTTTGGGTTTTTTTTGACGTGTTTTGTGGTCTTTGTTGGGTTTCATTGGGTTCTCGTTTGACGTTAATGTAAATGGGAGCGGATTGTGGGTTTTGGAGAAGATCATGTGAGTTTAGTGTGGTTTTGGGGGGCAATGCATAGTTTTTGGTGTTTTTTCTTCTGATCCCGTTCTTTTTTGGGGTGTTTTAGACGTGTTTTGGGGTCTCCGTTAGGTTTCGTTGGGTTTTCCGTGGTCATCATGGTGGAAAAGGGTAAATTGTGGGTTTTGGAGAACATCAGGTAGGTTTAGGGTGGTTTTGAGGAGGATCTATAATTTTGAGGGATTTTCTTCCAGTTTTGGGGGTGATCCCGTTCTTCTTTGGGGTGTTTTTGACGTGTTTTGGGGTCTCCGTTAGGTTTCGTTGGCTTCTCGTTGGTTGTTAATTTAAATGGGTGTGGATTGTGGGTTTTGGAGAAGATCAGGTGAGTTTAGTGTGGTTTTGGAGGGCAATTCATAGTTTTTGGTGTTTTTTCTTCTGATCGCGTTTTTTTTTGGGGTGTTTTAGACGTGTTTTGGGGTCTCCGTTGGGTTTCATTGTTTTTTTCGTGGTCATCATGGTGGAAAAGGGTAAATTGTGGGTTTTGCAGAACATCAGGTAGGTTTAGGGTGGTTTTGAGGTGGATCTATGGTTTTGAGGGGTTTTCTTCCAGTTTTGGGGGTGATCCCGTTCTTGTCTGGGGTGTTTTAACGTGCTTTCGGGTCTCCGTTGGGTTTCGTTGGGTTCTCGTTGGTCGTTAATTTAAATGGGTGTGGATTGTGGGTTTTGGAGAAGATCAGGTGAGTTTAGCGTTGTTTGGGGTTTGGATCCGTGCTTTTTGGGGATTTTCGTTCGTTTTTGGTTGTGATCCCGTTCTTGTTTGGGGTGTTTTTGACGTGTTTTGGGGTCTCCATTGGGTTTCGTTGGGTTTTTCGTGGTCATCATTGTGGAAAAGGGTAAATTTTGGGTTTTGTAGAAGATCAGGTAGGGTTAGGGTGGTTTGGGGGTGGATCTATGGTTTAGGGGGTTTTCTTTCGTTTTTGGGGGTGATCCTGTTCCTTTCTGGGGTGTTTTTGACGTGTTTTGGGGTCTCCATTCGGATTCGTTGGGTTTTCCATGCTCATCATGGTTGACAACAGCAAAACTGGAAGAAAATCCCCCAAAACCATAGATCCAACCCAAAATCACCCTAAACCTACCTGATCTTCTCCAAAACCCACAATTTACACTTTTCCACCATGATGACCATGGAAAACACAACGAAACCCAACGGTGACCCCAAAAAACGAAAAAAAACACCTCAAACAAGAACGGGATCACCCCCAAAACTGGAAGAAAATCCCCAAAAAGCACGGATCCAACTCCCAAACAACCCTAAACACACCTAATCTTCTGCAAAACCCACCATCCACTCCCATTTAACTTAACGACCAACGAGAACCCAACGGAACCCAACGGAGACTCCAAAACACGTCAAAAACAACACAAACAAGACCAGGATCATCCCAAAAAACAGAATAAAGGCCCAAATTCCATAGATCCACCCCAAAACCACCCTAAAGCACCCTGATCTTCTCCAAAACCCACAATTGACTTTTTTCCAACATGATGACCATGGAAAACTCAACGAAACCCAACAGAGCCCCCAAAACACGTCAAAAACACCCCAGAAAGGAACAGGATCACCCCCAAAAACGAAAGAAAACCCCCAACACCATAGATCCACCCCAAAACCACTCTAAACCTACCTGATCTTCTCGAAATCCCTCAATTTACACTTTTCCACCATGATGACCATGGAAAACCAAACGAAACCCAACGGAGACCCCAAAACACGTCAAAAACAACCCAAAAAAAAACGGGGTCACCCCCAAAACTGGAAGAAAATCCCCAAAAAGAACGGATCCAACCCCCAAACCACTCTAAACTCACCTGATCTTCTCCAAAACCCACAATCCACACCCATTTAAATTAACGACCAACGAGAAGACAACGAAGCCCAACGGAGACCCCAAAACACGTCAAAAAAACCCCAAACAAGAACGGGATCACCCCCAAAACTGGAAGAAAACACCTCAAAACCATAGATCCACCTCAAAACTGCCCTAGACCTACCTGATATTCTCCAAAACCCACAATTTACCCTTTTCCACCATGATGACCATGGAAAACCCAACGAAACCCAACGGAGACCCCAAAACACGTCTAAAACACCCCAAAAAAGAACGGGATCAGAAGAAAAAACACCAAAAACTATGAATTTCCCCCCCAAACCGCAGTAAACTAACCTGATCTTCTCCAAAACCCACAATCCACTCCCATTTACCTTGATGACCAACGAGAACCTAACGAAACCCAACAGAGACCGCAAAACACGTCAAAAACACCCAAAAAAGAACAGAATTAACCCAAAAAATAGAAAAAATGCCAAATACCACATATCCTCCCGAAAAGCACCCTAAACCTACCTGATCTTCTCCAAAACCCACAACTTACTCTTTTCCACTAGGATGACCACGGAAAACCAAACGAAACCCAACGGAGACCCCAAAACACGTCAAAAACACCCAAACAAGAACGGGATCAACAACAAAACTGGAGGAAAATCCCCCAAAACCATAGATCCAACCCAAAACCACCCTAAACCTACCTGACCTTCTCCAAAACCCACAATTTACACTTTTCCACCATGATGACCACGGAAAACCCAACGAAACCCAACGGAGACCCCAAAACACGTCTAAAACACCCCAAAAAAGAACGGGATCAGAAGAAAAAACACCAAAAACTATGAATTGCCCCACAAAAACCACACTAAACTCACATGATCTTCTCCAAAACCCACAATCCGCTCCCATTTACCTTAACGTCAAACGAGAACCCAATGAAACCCAACAAAGACCGCAAAACACGTCAAAAACATCCCAAAAAAGAAAGGGATCACCCCCAAAAAAAGAGAAGAAAACCCCAAATACCAAGAATCCACCCCCAAAGTCCCCCCAAACCTACCTGATCTTCTCCAAAACCCGCAACTTACCCTTTTCCACCATGATGACCATGGAAAACCAAACGAAACTCAACGGAGACCCAAAACCACGTCAAAAATACCCCAAACAAGAACAGGATCACCCCCAAAACTGAAAGAAAATCCCCCAAAACCATAGATCCACCCCAAAAATCACCCTATACCTACCTGATGTTCTCCAAAACCCGCAACTTACCCTTTTCCACCATGATGACCATGGAAAACCAAACGAAACACAACGGAGACCCCAAAACACGTCAAAACCACCGCAAACACAAATGGGATCACCCAAAAACTGGAAGAAAGCCCGTCAAAACCATAGATCCACCTCAAAACCACCCTAATCCTACCTGATGTTCTTCAAAACCCACAATTTACCCTTTTCCACCATGATGACCACGGAACACCCAACGAAACGCAACGGAGACAGGAAAACACGTCTAAAACACCCCCAAAAAGAACGGGATCAGAAGAAAAAACACCAAAAACTCTGAATTTCCCCCCAAAACCACACTAAACTCACCTGATCTTCTCCAAAACCCACAATCCACACCCCTTTAAATTAACGACCAACGAGAAGGCAACGAAAACAAACGGAGACCCCTAAACACGTCAAAAACACGGCAAACAAGAACAGGATCACACCCAAAAACGAAAGAAAACCCCCAAAGCCATAGATCAACCCCAAAACCACCCTAAGCCTACCTGATCTTCTCCAAAACCCACAATTTACAGTTTTCCTCCATGACGACCATGGAAAACCCAACGAAACCCAACGGAGACCCCAAAACACGTCAAAAACACCGCAAACAAGAACAGGATCAACCCAAAAAAACAGAATAAAGGCCCAAATTCCATAGATCCACCCCAAAACCACCCTAAAGCACCCTGATCTTCTCCAAAACCCACAATTGACTTTTTTCCAACATGATGACCAAGGAAAACCCAACGAAACCCAACAGAGCCCCCAAAACACGTCAAAAACACCCCAGAAAGGAACAGGATCACCCCCAAAAACGAAAGAAAACCCCCAACACCATAGATCCACCCCAAAACAACTCTAAACCTACCTGATCTTCTCGAAATCCCACAATTTACACTTTTCCACCATGATGACCATGGAAAACCAAACGAAACCCAACGGAGACCCCAAAACACGTCAAAAACACCCCAAACAAGAACGGGATCACCCCCAAAACAGGAAGATAATCCCCAAAAAGCACGGATCCAAACCCCAAACAACCCTAAACTCACCTGATCTTCTGCAAAACCCACAATCCACACCCATTTAAATTAACGACCAACGAGAAGACAACGAAGCCCAACGGAGACCCCAAAACACGTCAAAAACAGCCCAAACAAGAACGGGATCACCCCCAAAACTGGAAGAAAACACCTCAAAACCATTGATCTACGTCAAAACCGTCCTAGACCTACCTGATGTTCTCCAAAACCCACAATTTACCCTTTTCCACCATGATGACCAGGGAAAACCCAACGAAACCCAACGGAGACCCCAAAACACGTCTAAAACACCCCAAAAAAGAACGGGATCAGAAGAAAAAACACCAAAAACTATGAATTTCCCCCCCAAACCGCCGTAAACTAACCTGATCTTCTCCAAAACCCACAATCCACTCCCATTTACCTTGATGACCAACGAGAACCTAACGAAACCCAACAGAGACCGCAAAACACGCCAAAAACACCCAAAAAAGAACAGAATTAACCCAAAAAATAGAACAAAATGCCAAATACCACATATCCTCCCGAAAAGCACCCTAAACCTACCTGATGTTCTCCAAAACCCACAACTTACTCTTTTCCACTAGGATGACCACGGAAAACCAAACGATACGCAACGGAGACCACAAAACACGTCAAAAACACCCAAACAAGAACAGGATCAACAACAAAACTGGAGGAAAATCCCCCAAAACCATAGATCCACCCCAAAACCATCCTAAACCTACCTGACCTTCTCCAAAATCCACAATTTACACTTTTCCACCATGATGACCATGGAAAACCCAACGAAACCGAACGGAGACCCCAAAAAACGAAAAAAACACCCCAAACAAGAACGGGATCACCCACAAAACTGGAAGAAAATCCCCAAAAAGCACGGATCCAACCCCCAAACCACCCTAAACTCACCTGATCTTCTCCAAAACCCACAATCCACACCCATTTAACTTAACGACCAACGAGAACCCAACGAAACCCAACGGAGATCCCAAAACACGTCAAAAACTACCTAAACACGAATGGGATCACCCAAAAACCGGAAGAAAACCCCTCAAAATCATAGATCCACCTCAAAACCACCCTAAACCTACCTGATGTTCTCCAAAACCCACAATTTACCCTTTTCCACCATGATGACCACGGAACACCAAACGAAACGCAACGGAGACAGCAAAACACATCTAAAACACCCCAAAAAAGAACGGGATCAGAAGAAAAAACACCAAAAACTATGAATTTCCCCCCCAAACCGCCGTAAACTAACCTGATCTTCTCCAAAACCCACAATCCACTCCCATTTACCTTGACGACCAACGAGAACCTAACGAAACCCAACAGAGACCGCAAAACACGCCAAAAACACCCAAAAAAGAACAGAATTAACCCAAAAAATAGAAAAAATGCCAAATACCACATATCCTCCCGAAAAGCACCCTAAACCTACCTGATCTTCTCCAAAACCCACAACTTACTCTTTTCCACTAGGATGACCACGGAAAACCAAACAAAACCCAACGGAGACCACAAAACACGTCAAAAACACCCAAACAAGAACGGGATCAACAACAAAACTGGAAGAAAATCCCCCAAAACCATAGATCCAACCCAAAATCACCCTAAACCTACCTGATCTTCTCCAAAACCCACAATTTACACTTTTCCACCATGATGACCATGGAAAACCAAACGAAACCCAACGGAGACCCCAAAAAACGACAAAAACACCCCAAACAAGAACGGGATCACCCCCAAAACAGGAAGAAAATCCCCAAAAAGCACGGATCCAACCCCCAAACAACCTTAAACACACCTAATCTTCTGCAAAACCCACCATCCACTCCTATTTAACTTAACGACCAACGAGAACCCAACGAAACCCAACGGAGACCCCAAAACACGTCAAAAACAACGCAAACAAGACCAGGATCATCCCAAAAAACAGAATAAAGGCCCAAATTCCATAGATCCACCCCAAAAACACCCTAAAGCACCCTGATCTTCTCCAAAACCCACAATTTACACTTTTCCAATACGATGACCAAGGAAAACCCAACGAAACAAAACAGAGACCCCAAAACACGTCAAAAACACCCCAAACAAGAACGGGATCACCCCCAAAACTGGAAGAAAACACCTCAAAACCATAGATCCACCTCAAAACCGCCCTAGACCTACCTGATGTTCTCCAAAACCCACAATTTACCCTTTTCCACCATGATGACCACGGAAAACCCAACGAAACCCAACGGAGACCCCAAAACACGTCTAAAACACCCCAAAAAAGAACGGGATCAGAAGAAAAAACACCAAAAACTATGAATTTCCCCCCCAAACCGCCGTAAACTAACCTGATCTTCTCCAAAACCCACAATCCACTCCCATTTACCTTGATGACCAACGAGAACCTAACGAAACCCAACAGAGACCGCAAAACACGTCAAAAACACCCAAAAAAGAACAGAATTAACCCAAAAAATAGAAAAAATGCCAAATACCACATATCCTCCCGAAAAGCACCCTAAACCTACCTGATGTTCTCCAAAACCCACAACTTACTCTTTTCCACTAGGGCGACCACGGAAAACCAAACGATACGCAACGGAGACCCCAAAACACGTCAAAAACACCCAAATAAGAACGGGATCAACAACAAAACTGGAAGAAAATCCCGCAAAACCATAGATCCACCCCAAAACCACCCTAAACCTACCTGACCTTCTCCAAAACCCACAATTTACACTTTTTCACCATGATGACCATGGAAAACCCAACGAAACCCAATGGAGACCCCAAAAAACGACAAAAACACCCCAAATATAAACGGGATCACCCCCAAAACTGGAAGAAAATCCCCAAAAAGCACGGATCCAATCCCAAAGAAACCCTAAACCTACCTGATGTTCTCGAAAACCCACAATACACTCTTTTCCACCATGATGACCACGGAAAACCCAACAAAACCCAACAGAGATCCCAAAACACGTAAAAAACAACGCAAACAAGAACAGGATCATCCCAAAAAAAACAGAAGAAAAGCCCAAATACCATAGATCCACGCCAAAACCACCCTAAAGCTACCTGATCTTCTCCAAAACCCACAATTTACCTTTTCCAACCTGATGACCACGCAAAACCCAACGATACCCAACGGAGACCCCAAAACACGTCAAAAATACCCCCCAAAAAACAGGATCACCCCCAAAAACGAAAGAAAATCGCCAAAACAATAGATCCACCCCAAAATCACCCTAAACCTATCTGATGTTCTCCAAAACCCACCGTTTACACTTTTCCACCACGATGACCACGGAAAACGCAACAAAACCCAACAGAGACCCCAAAATATGTCAAAAACACCCCAATCAAGAGCGGGATAACCCAGAAAACTGGAAGGAAATCCCGAAAAAGCACGAATCCAATACCAAAACCACCCTTAAGTAACCTAATCAACTCCAAAACCCACAATCCGCACCCATTTACCTTAACGACCAACGAGAACCAAACGAAACCCAACATGGACCCAAAAACACGTCAAAAACACCCCAAAAAAGAACAGTACCACCCCAAGAAGAGAAGGAAACCCTAAAAAACAGAAGAAATCCCCCCAAACCATAGATTCACTCCCCAAAAAACCTTAAACTCACCTGATGTTCTCCAAACACCACCATTTACCTTTATCCACCATCATGACCAACGAGAACCCAACAAAACCCAAAGAGACCCCCAAACACCTCAAAAACTTCCCAAAAACGTACGGGACCACCCCAAAAATACAGAAGAAAACCGCAAAAACCATGAATCTGCCCTAAAAGTCCCCCTAAACCTACGTGATGTTCTCCAAAACCCACAATTTACACTTTTCCAACATGATGACCACGGAAAACCCAACAAAACCCAACGGAGACCCCAAAACATGTCAAAAATACCCCAAAAAAGAACTGGATCAGAAGAAAAAACCCAAATACTATGAATTTCCGCCCAACACCACCCTAAACTCACGTGATCTTCTCCAAAACCTAAAATCCACTCCCATTTACCTTAACGACCAACAAGAACCCAACGAAACCCAACGGAGACCGCAAAACACGTCAAACATAACACAAAAAATAAGAGGATCACACCAAAAAATAGAAGAAAATCCCAAATACCATAGATCCACCCCAATACCACCCTAAACCTACCTGATGTTCTCCAAAACCCACAATTTACACTTTTCCACCATGATGACCACGAAAAACCCAACGAAACCCAACGGAGACCCCAAAAAACGTCAAAAACCCCTCAAAAGTGAACCGAATCAGAAGAAAAAACGTGATTTAACCCCCCAAAACAACCTTAAACCTGTTAGGATGTTCTCCTAAATGTACAATCCACTCCCAACCACCAGAAAACCCAACGGAAACCCAACAAAACCCAACGGAGACCCCAAAACACATCAAAAACACCCCAAAAAAGAACTAGATGAGAAGAAAAAAAAAAACAAACAAACATGAATTTCCCCCCAAAACTACACTAAACTCACCTGATCTTCTCCAAAACCCACAATCCACTCCCATTTACCTTAACGACAAACGAGAACCCAATGAAATGCAACGGAGACCCCAAAACACATCAAAAACATCCCAAACAAGAATGGGAACACCCCAAAAACCAGAGGAAAATCCCAAATACCATAGATCCTCAACAAAACCACGACAAAACCTACATGATGTTCTCCAAAACCCACAATTTATATTTTTCCTCCATGATGACCTCGGAAAACCAAACGAAACCCAAAGGAGACCCGAAAAAACATCAAAAACACCCCAAACAAGAACGGGATCAACAAAAAAACTGGAAGAAAATCCCCCAAAACAATTGATGCACCCCAAAACCACCCTAAACCTACCTGATCTTCTCCAAAACCAACAATTTACACTTTTCCACCACGATCACAACGGAAAGCCCAATGAAACCCAACGGAGACCCAAAAACACGCTAAAAACACCCCAAATAAGAACGGGATCACACCCAAAACTAAAAGAAAATTCCCAAAAAGCTCAGATCCAATCCCAAAACCACTCTTAACTCAATAGATCTTCTCCAAAGCCCACAATCCTATCCCATTTAACTTAACGACCAACGAGACCCCAAGGAAACCCAACGGAGACCCCAGAATATGTCAAAAAAAAAAAAAAAACAAACAAGAACAAGATCATCCCAAAAAAACAGAAGAAAAAGCCAAATACCATAGATTCACCCCCAAACCAACCTAAACCTACCTGATCTTCTCCAAAACCCACAATTTACCCTTCTTCACAATGATGACAAACAAGAACCAAACAAAACCCAACGGAGACCACAAAAGATGTCAAAAACACCCCAAAAAAGAACGGGACCAACCCAAAAACAGAAGAAAAACCTAAAAAAAAAAGATGAAATCCACCAAAACCATAGATTAACCCCCCAAAAAACCTTAAACTCACCTGATGTTCTCCAAAACCCACAATTTAACCTTTTCCACCATGATGACCACGGAAAACAAAACGAAACCCAACGGAAACCCCAAAACACGTCAAAAACTCGCAAAAATAACAGGATCACCCCCAACACTGGAAGAAAATCCCCAAAAAGTACGGATCGAATCCCAAAACCACCCTATACCTACCTGATGTTCTCCAAATCCAAAAGTCCACTCCCAACCACCATAAAACCCATTAGGAACTCAATGAAACGCAACGGAAATCCCAAAACACGTCAAAAAAAAAAAAAAAAAAAAAAAAAAAAAAAAAAAAAGCAAACCGGATCAGAAGAAAATACGTGATTTAACCCCCAAAAAAACCTTAAAACTACCTGATTTTTTCCTAAATGTACAATCCACTCCCAACCATCATTAAACCCATTAGGAACTCAACGAAACACAATGGAAACACCAAAACACATCAAAAAAAAAAAAACAAAAGCGAACCGGAACAGAAGAAAATACGTGATTTAACACCAAAACCACCCTTAAACCTACCTGATGTTCTCCTAAATGTACAATCCACTCCCAACCACAATAAAACCCATTAGGAACTCAACGAAATGCAACGGAGAAACCAAAACACGTCAAAAACACCCCAAAAAAGAACTGCATCAGAAGAAAAAAAAAAAACAAAAACTATGAATTTCCCCCCAAAACCACCCTAAAATCACCTGATCTTTTCCAAAACACACAATCCATACTCATTTAACTTAACGAACAACAAGAACCCAACAAAAACCAACGGAGACTCCAAAACATGTCAAAACCACCCCCCAAAAAAACAGGATCAACCCCAAAAATGAAAGAAAAGCCCAAAAGTCATAGGTCTCCCCAAAAGTCCCCCTAAACCTACCTGATGTTCTCCAAATCATAAAGTCCTCTCCCAACCACCATAAAACCCATTAGGAACAAAATGAAACGCAACGGAAACCCCATAACACGTCAAAAAAAAAAAAAAAAAGCAAACCGGATCAGAAGAAAATACGTGATTTAACCCCAAAACCACCCTTAAGCCTACCTGATGTTCTCCTAAATGTACAATCCACTCTCAACCACGACGAAACCCATTAGGAACTCAACGAAACGAAACGGAAACCCCAAAACAGGTAAAAAACACCCCAAAAAAGAAATGGATAAGAAGAAAACAAAAAAAAACTATGAATATCCCCCCAAAACCACCCTAAATTCACCTGATCATTTCCAAAACCGACAATCCATACCCATTTACCTTAACGACCAACAAGAACCCAAAGAAACCCAATGGAGACGCCAAAACATGTCAAAAACACCCCCAAAAAACAGGATCAAGCCCAAAAACGAAAGAAAAACCCAAAAGCCATAGATCCACCCCAATAGTCCCCCTAAACCTACCTGATGTTCTCCAAAACCCACAATCCACAGCTATTTAACATAATGACCAACAAGAACCCAACAAAACCCAACAGAGACCCATGAACACGTCAAAAACAACCCCCAAAAAAACAGGATCACCCCAAAAAAAAGAAGAAAATCCCAAAAGCCATAGATCCACCCAAAACCACCATAAACCTACCTGATGTTCTCCAAAACCCAAAATACACTCCTATTTAACTTAATGACCAACAAGAACACAACAAACCCCAACAGAGACCCCAAAACACGTCACAAACACCCCAAACAAGAAAAGGGTCACGCCAAAAAATAGAAGAAAACCCCAAATACCATAGATCCACCCCAAAGACACCCTAAACCTACCTGATGTTCTCCTAATCCCAAAGCACACTCCCAACCAACATAAAACACATTAGGAACTCAACGAAACGAAACGGAAACCCCAAAACGCTTCAAAATCACCCGAAGAAAGGAGAGGATCACTCCCCCAAAAAGAAGAAAACCCCAAATACCATTAATCCACGCGAAAAGTCCCCCTAAACCTACCTGAAGTTCTCCAAAACCAGCAATTTACCCTTTTCCACCATGCTGACCTCGGAAAACGCAACGAAACCCAACGGAGACCCCAAAACACGTCAAAAACACACCAAAATCAACCCAGATCCTAAAAAAAATACAAAATGCCATGATTTAACCCTAAAAAAAACGTTAAACCAACCTGATATTCTGCAAAAGCCACAATCCACACCTATTTAACATAATGAAAAACAAGAACCCAACAAAACCTAATGGAGACACCAAAACATGTCAAAAACACCCCAAAAATAACAGGATCATTCCCCAAAATGAAAGAAAACCCAAAAAGCCATAGATCCACCCCAAAAGTACCCCTAAACCTACCTGATGTTCTCCAAAACCCACAATGTACCCTTTTCCACCATGATGACCATGGAGAACCCAACAAAACCCAACGGAGACCCCAAAAAAACTCAAAACAACCCCAAAATCAACTCAGATCTTAAAAAAAAAAAAAAAAAAGCCATAATATAACCCCAAAAAACCCTTAAACCTACCTGATGTTCTGCAAAACCCACAATCCACTCCTATTTAACATAATGACAAACAAGACCCAACAAAACCTAAAGGAGACCCCAAAACACGTCAAAAACACCACAAAAAATATCGGCATCACCCCCAAAACTGGAAGAAAATACGCCAAAACCATAGATCAAACCCAAAACCACCCTAAACCTACCTGATGTTCTCCAAAACCCACAATTTACCCTTTCCTAACATGCTGACCACGGAAAACGCAACGAAACCCAACGGAGACCCCCAAACACGTCAAAAACACACCAAAATCAACCCAGATCCTAAAGAAAAAAAAAAAAAAACAAAATGCCATGATTTAACTCTAAAAAAACCCTTAAACCTACCTGATGTTCTCCAAAATCCACAATCCACTCCTGTTTAACATAATGACCAACGAGAACCCAACAAAACACAACAGAGAACCCAAAAAACGTCAAAAACACCCCAAACAAGAACGGCATCACCCCCAAAACTGGAAGAAAACCCCAAATACCATAGATCCACCCCAAAGACACCCTAAACCTACCTGATGTTCTCCTAATCCCAAAGCACACTCCCAACCACCATAAAACGCATTAGGAACTCAACGAAACACAACGGAAACCCCAAAACACTTCAAAATCACCCGAAGAAAGGAGAGGATGACTCTCCAAAATAGAAGAAAACCCCAAATACCATGAATCCACGTGAAAAGTCCCCCTAAACATACCTGAAGTTCTCCAAAACCAGCAATTTACCCTTTTCCACCATGATGACCACGGAAAACCCAACAAAACCCAACGGAGACCCCCAAACACGTCAAAAACACACCAAAATCAACCCAGACACTAAAAAAAAAAAAAAAAAAAAATGCCAGGATTTAAACCTAAAAAAACCCTGAAACCTACCTGATGTTCTGCAAAAACCACAATCCAATCCTATTTAATATAATGACAAACAAGAACCCAACAAAACCCAACAGAGACCCCAAAAAACGTCAAAAACACCCCAAAAAAGAACGGCATCACCACCAAAACTGGAAGAAAATCCCCCAAAACAATAGATCCACCCCAAAACCACCCTAAACCTACCTGATGTTCTCCAAAACCCACAATCCACACCTATTTAACATAATGACCAACAAGAACACAACAAAACCCAACGGAGACCCCAAAACACGTCCAAAACACCCCAAAAAAGAACACGATCACGCCAAAAAATAGAAGTAAACCCCAAATACCATAGATCCATCCCAAAACCACCCGAAAGCACCCTGATGTTCTCCAAAACCCACAATCCACACCTATTTAACATAATGACCAACAAGAACACAACAAAACCCAAAGGAGACCCCAAAACACGTCCAAAACACCCCAAAAAAGAACACGATCACGCCAAAAAATAGAAGTAAACCCCAAATACCATAGATCCACCCCAAAACCACCCTAAACCTACCTGATGTTCTCCAAAACCCACAATTTACCCTTTCCTACCATGCTGACCACGGAAAACGCAACGAAACCCAACGGAGACCCCCAAACACGTCAAAAACACACCAAAATCAACCCAGATCCTAAAGAAAAAAAAAAACAAAATGCCATGATTTAACCCTAAGAAAACCCTTAAACCTACCTGATGTTCTCCAAAATCCACAATCCACTCCTGTTTAACATAATGACCAACGAGAACCCAACAAAACACAACAGAGAACCCAAAAAACGTCAAAAACACCCCAAACAAGAACGGCATCACCCCCAAAACTGGAAGAAAACCCCAAATACCATAGATCCACCCCAAAGACACCCTAAACCTACCTGATGTTCTCCTAATCCCAAAGCACACTCCCAACCACCATAAAACGCATTAGGAACTCAACGAAACACAACGGAAACCCCAAAACAGTTGAAAATCACCCGAAGAAAGGAGAGGATGACTCTCCAAAATAGAAGAAAACCCCAAATACCATGAATCCACGTGAAAAGTCCCCCTAAACCTACCTGAAGTTCTCCAAAACCAGCAATTTACCCTTTTCCACCATGATGACCACGGAAAACCCAACGAAACCCAACGGAGACCCCCAAACACGTCAAAAACACACCAAAATCAACCCAGACACTAAAAAAAAAAAAAAAAAAAATGCCAGGATTTAAACCTAAAAAAACCCTGAAACCTACCTGATGTTCTGCAAAACCCACAATCAAATCCTATTTAATATAATGACAAACAAGAACCCAACAAAACCCAACAGAGACCCCAAAAAACGTCAAAAGCACCCCAAAAAAGAACGGCATCACCCCCAAAATTGGAAGAAAATCCGCCAAAACCATAGATCCACCCCAAAACCACCCTAAACCTACCTGATGTTCTCCAAAACCCACAATCCACACCTATTTAACATAATGACCAACAAGAACACAACAAAACCCAACGGAGACCCCAAAACACGTCCAAAACACCCCAAAAAAGAACAGGATCACGCCAAAAAATAGAAGAAAACCCCAAATACCATAGATCCACCCCAAAACCACCCTATCCCTACCTGATGTTCTCCAAAAACAACAATTTACCCTTTTCCAACACGATGACCAACGAGAACCCAACAAAACACAACAGAGAACCCAAAAAACGTCAAAAACACCCCAAACAAGAACGGCATCACCCCCAAAACTGGAAGAAAACCCCAAATACCATAGATCCACCCCAAAGACACCCTAAACCTACCTGATGTTCTCCTAATCCCAAAGCACACTCCCAACCAACATAAAACACATTAGGAACTCAACGAAACGCAACGGAAACCCCAAAACACTTCAAAATCACCCGAAGAAAGGAGAGGATCACTCCGCCCAAAAGAAGAAAACCCCAAATACAATGAATCCACGCGAAAAGTACCCCTAAACCTACCTGAAGTTCTCCAAAACCAGCAATTTACCCTTTTCCACTATGATGACCACGAAAAACCCAACGAAACCCAACGGAGACCCCCAAACACGTGAAAAAAAAAAACAAAATCAACCCTGATCCTAAAAAAAAAAAAAAAAAAAAAAAAAATTGCCAGGATTTAAACCTAAAAAAACCCTTAAACCTACCTGATGTTCTGCAAAACCCACAATCCACTCCTATTTAACATAATGACAAACAAGAACCCAACAAAACCTAAAGGAGACCCCAAAATACGTCAAAAACACCCCAAAAAATATCGGCATCACCCCCAAAACTGGAAGAAAATACACCAAAACCATAGATCCACCCCAAAGACACCCTAAACCTACCTGATGTTCTCCAAAACTCACAACTTACCCTTTTCCAACACGATGACCAACGAGAACCCAACAAAACCCAACAGAGACCCCAAAACACGTCAAAAACACAACAAAAGAAAACGAGATAACCCCCAAAACTCGAAGAAAATCCCCCAAAACCATAGATACACGCCAAAACCACCCTAAACCTACCTGATGTTCTCCAAAACCCACAATCCACACCTATTTAACATAATGACCAACAAGAACACAACAAAACCCAACGGAGACCCCAAAACACGTCCAAAACACCCCAAAAAAGAACAGGATCATGCCAAAAAATAGAAGAAAACCCCAAATACCATAGATCCACCCCAAAACCACCCTATCCCTACCTGATGTTCTCCAAAAACAACAATTTACCCTTTTCCAACACGATGACCAACGAGAACCCAACAAAACCCAACAGAGACCCCAAAACACGTCAAAAACACAACAAAAGAAAACGAGATAACCCCCAAAACTCGAAGAAAATCCCCCAAAACCATAGATACACGCCAAAACCACCCTAAACCTACCTGATGTTCTCCAAAACCCACAATCCACACCTATTTAACATAATGACCAACAAGAACACAACAAAACCCAACGGAGACCCCAAAACACGTCCAAAACACCCCAAAAAAGAACAGGATCATGCCAAAAAATAGAAGAAAACCCCAAATACCATAGATCCACCCCAAAACCACCCTATCCCTACCTGATGTTCTCCAAAAACAACAATTTACCCTTTTCCAACACGATGACCAACGAGAACCCAACAAAACACAACAGAGAACCCAAAAAACGTCAAAAACACCCCAAACAAGAACGGCATCACCCCCAAAACTGGAAGAAAACCCCAAATACCATAGATCCACCCCAAAGACACCCTAAACCTACCTGATGTTCTCCTAATCCCAAAGCACACTCCCAACCACCATAAAACGCATTAGGAACTCAACGAAACAAAACGGAAACCCCAAAACACTTCAAAATCACCCGAAGAAAGGAGAGGATGACTCTCCAAAATAGAAGAAAACCCCAAATACCATGAATCCACGTGAAAAGTCCCCCTAAACCTACCTGAAGTTCTCCAAAACCAGCAATTTACCCTTTTCCACCATGATGACCACGGAAAACCCAACGAAACCCAACATAGACCCCCAAACACGTCAAAAACACACCAAAATCAACCCAGACACTAAAAAAAAAAAAAAAAAAATGCCAGGATTTAAACCTAAAAAAACCCTGAAACCTACCTGATGTTCTGCAAAACCCACAATCCAATCCTATTTAATATAATGACAAACAAGAACCCAACAAAACCCAACAGAGACCCCAAAAAACGTCAAAAACACCCCAAACAAGAACGGCATCACCCCCAAAACTGGAAGAAAATCCGCCAAAACCATAGATCCACCCCAAAACCACCCTAAACTTACCTGATGTTCTCCAAAACCCACAATCCACACCTATTTAACATAATGACCAACAAGAACACAACAAAACCCAACGGAGACCCCAAAAAACGTCAAAAACACCCCAAAAAAGAACACGATCACGCCAAAAAATAGAAGTAAACGCCAAATACCATAGATCCACCCCAAAACCACCCTAAACCTACCTGATCTTCTCCAAAACCCACAATTTACCCTTTTCCAACACGATGACCAACGAGAACCCAACAAAACCCAACAGAGACCCCAAAAAACGTCAAAAACACCCCAAACAAGAACGGCATCACCCCCCAAAACTGGAAGAAAATCCCCCAAAACCATAGATACACGCCAAAACCATCCTAAACCTACCTGATGTTCTCCAAAACCCACAATCCACACCAATTTAACATAATGACCAACAAGAACACAACAAAACAAAACGGAGACCCCAAAACACGTCCAAAACACCCCAAAAAAGAACAGGATCACGCCAAAAAATAGAAGAAAACCCCAAATACCATAGATCCACCCCAAAACCACCCTATCCCTACCTGATGTTCTCCAAAAACAACAATTTACCCTTTTCCAACACGATGACCAACGAGAACCCAACAAAACACAACAGAGAACCCAAAAAACGTCAAAAACACCCCAAACAAGAACGGCATCACCCCCAAAACTGGAAGAAAACCCCAAATACCATAGATCCACCCCAAAGACACCCTAAACCTACCTGATGTTCTCCTAATCCCAAAGCACACTCCCAACCAACATAAAACACATTAGGAACTCAACGAAACAAAACGGAAACCCCAAAACACTTCAAAATCACCCGAAGAAAGGAGAGGATCACTCCGCCCAAAAGAAGAAAACCCCAAATACAATGAATCCACGCGAAAAGTACCCCTAAACCTACCTGAAGTTCTCCAAAACCAGCAATTTACCCTTTTCCACTATGATGACCACGAAAAACCCAACGAAACCCAACGGAGACCCCCAAACACGTGAAAAAAAAAAAAAACAAAATCAACCCAGATCCTGAAAAAAAAAAAAAAAAAAAAAAAAAAAAAATTGCCAGGATTTAAACCTAAAAAAACCCTTAAACCTACCTGATGTTCTGCAAAACCCACAATCCACTCCTATTTAACATAACGACAAACAAGAACCCAACAAAACCTAAAGGAGACCCCAAAACACGTCAAAAACACCCCAAAAATATCGGCATCACCCCCAAAACTGGAAGAAAATACGCCAAAACCATAGATCCACCCCAAAGATACCCTAAACCTACCTGATGTTCTCCAAAACTCACAACTTACCCTTTTCCAACACGATGACCAACGAGAACCCAACAAAACCCAACAGAGACCCCAAAACACGTCAAAAACACAACAAAATAAAACGAGATAACCCCCAAAACTCGAAGAAAATCCCCCAAAACCATAGATACACGCCAAAACCACCCTAAACCTACCTGATGTTCTCCAAAACCCACAATCCACACCTATTTAACATAATGACCAACAAGAACACAACAAAACCCAACGGAGACCCCAAAACACGTCCAAAACACCCCAAAAAAGAACAGGATCATGCCAAAAAATAGAAGAAAACCCCAAATACCATAGATCCACCCCAAAACCACCCTATCCCTACCTGATGTTCTCCAAAAACAACAATTTACCCTTTTCCAACACGATGACCAACGAGAACCCAACAAAACACAACAGAGAACCCAAAAAACGTCAAAAACACCCCAAACAAGAACGGCATCACCCCCAAAACTGGAAGAAAACCCCAAATACCATAGATCCACCCCAAAGACACCCTAAACCTACCTGATGTTCTCCTAATCCCAAAGCACACTCCCAACCAACATAAAACACATTAGGAACTCAACGAAACGCAACGGAAACCCCAAAACACTTCAAAATCACCCGAAGAAAGGAGAGGATCACTCCCCCAAAAAGAAGAAAACCCCAAATACCATGAATCCACGCGAAAAGTACCCCTAAACCTACCTGAAGTTCTCCAAAACCAGCAATTTACACTTTTCCACCATGATGACCACGAAAAACCCAACGAAACCCAACGGAGACCCACAAACACGTGAAAAAAAAAAAACAAAATCAACCCAGATCCTAAAAAAAAAAAAAAAAAAAAAAAAAAAAAATATTGCCAGGATTTAAACCTAAAAAAACCCTTAAACCTACCTGATGTTCTGCAAAACCCACAATCCACTCCTATTTAACATAATGACAAACAAGAACCCAACAAAACCTAATGGAGACCCCAAAACACGTCAAAAAAACCCCAAAAAATATCGGCATCACCCCGAAAACTGGAAGAAAATCCCCCAAAACCATAGATCCACCCCAAAGACACCCTAAACCTACCTGATGTTCTCCAAAACCCACAATTTACCCTTTTCCAACACGATGACCAACGAGAACCCAACAAAACACAATAGTGACCCCAAAAAACGTCAAAAACACCCCAAACAAGAACGGCATCACCACCAAAACTGGAAGAAAATCCCCCAAAACCATAGATCCACCCCAAAACCACCCTAAACCTACCTGATGTTCTCCAAAACCCACAATCCACTCCTATTTAACATAATGACAAACAAGAACCCAACTAAACCTAATGGAGACACCAAAACACGTCAAAAACACCCCAAAAAATATCGGCATCACCCCCAAAACTGGAAGAAAATACGCCAAAACCATAGATCCACCCCAAAACCACCCTAAACATACCTGATGTTCTCCAAAACCCACAATCCAAACCTATTTAACATAAAGACCAACAGGAACACAACAAAACCCTACGGAGACCCCAAAACACTTCAAATACACCCAAAAACAGAGAAAAGGATCACGCCAAAAAATAGAAGAAAACCCCAAATACCATAGATCCACCCCAAAGACACCCCAAACCTACCTGATGTTCTCCTAATCCCAAAGCACACTCCAAACCACCATAAAACACATTAGGAATTCAACGAAACGCAACGGAAACCCCAAAACACTTCAAAATCACCCGAAGAAAGGAGAGGATCACTCCCCCAAAAAGAAGAAAACACCAAATACCATGAATCCACGCGAAAACTCCCCCTAAACCTACCTGAAGTTCTCCAAAACCCACAATTTACCCTTTTCCAACACGATGACCATGTAAAACCCAATGAAACCCAACGGAGACCCCAAAACACGTCAAAAACAACACAAAAAGTCCAGGATCATCCCCCCCACCAAAAAAAAAAAAAAAAAACTGAATACCATATATCCACGCCAAAACCACCCTAAAACTACCTGATGTTCTCCAAAACCCACAATCCACACCTATTTAACATAATGACCAACAAGAACACAACAAAACCCAACGGAGACCCCAAAACACGTCCAAAACACCCCAAAAAAAGAACACGATCACGCCAAAAAATAGAAGAAAACCCCAAATACCATAGATCCACCCCAAAGACACCCTAAATTTACCTGATGTTCTCCTAATCCCAAAGCACACTCCCAACCAACATAAAACACATTAGGAACTCAACGAAACGCAACGGAAACCCCAAAACACTTCAAAATCACCCGAAGAAAGGAGAGGATCACTCCGCCCAAAAGAAGAAAACCCCAAATACAAGAATTCACGCGAAAACTCCCCCTAAACCTACCTGAAGTTCTCCAAAACCAGCAATTTACCCTTTTCCACTATGATGACCACGAAAAACCCAACGAAACCCAACGGAGACCCCCAAACACGTGAAAAAAAAAAAACAAAATCAACCCAGATCCTAAAAAAAAAAAAAAAAAAAAAAAATTTGCCAGGATTTAAACCTAAAAAAACCCTTAAACCTACCTGATGTTCTGCAAAACCCACAATCCACTCCTATTTAACATAATGACAAACAAGAACCCAACAAAACCTAATGGAGACCCCAAAACACATAAAAAACACCCCAAAAAATATCGGCATCACCCCCAAAACTGGAAGAAAATACGCCAAAACCATAGATCCACCCCAAAACCACCCTAAACCTACCTGATGTTCTCCAAAATCCACAATTTACACTTTTTCACCATGATGACGAACAAGAAACAAACTAAAACCCAAAGGTGAACTCAAATCACGTCAAAAACACAACAAAATAAAACGAGATAACCCCCAAAACTGAAAGAAAATCCCCCAAAACCATAGATACACGCCAAAACCACCCTAAACCTACCTGATGTTCTCCAAAACCCACAATCCACACCTATTTAACATAATGACCAACAAGAACACAACAAAACCCAACGGAGACCCCAAAACACGTCCAAAACACCCCAAAAAAGAACAGGATCATGCCAAAAAATAGAAGAAAACCCCAAATACCATAGATCCACCCCAAAACCACCCTATCCCTACCTGATGTTCTCCAAAAACAACAATTTACCCTTTTCCAACACGATGACCAACGAGAACCCAACAAAACACAACAGAGAACCCAAAAAACGTCAAAAACACCCCAAACAAGAACGGCATCACCCCCAAAACTGGAAGAAAACCCCAAATACCATAGATCCACCCCAAAGACACCCTAAACCTACCTGATGTTCTCCTAATCCCAAAGCACACTCCCAACCAACATAAAACACATTAGGAACTCAACGAAACGCAACGGAAACCCCAAAACACTTCAAAATCACCCGAAGAAAGGAGAGGATCACTCCGCCCAAAAGAAGAAAACCCCAAATACAAGGAATTCACGCGAAAAGTACCCCTAAACCTACCTGAAGTTCTCCAAAACCAGCAATTTACCATTTTTCCACCATGATGACCACGGAAAACCCAACGAAACCCAACGGAGACCCCAAAACACGTCAAAAACACACCAAAATCAACACAGATCCTAAAAAAAAAAAGAAAACAAAATGCCAGGATTTTACCCTAAAAAAACCCTTAAACCTACCTGATGTTCTGCAAAACCCACAATCCACTCCTATTTAACATAATGAAAAACAAGAACCCAACAAAACCTAATGGAGACCCCAAAACACGTCAAAAACACCCCAAAAAATATCGGCATCACCACCAAAACTGGAAGAAAATACGCCAAAACCATAGATCCACCCCAAAACCACCCTAAACCTACCTGATGTTCTCCAAAACCCACAATCCACTCCTATTTAACATAATGACAAACAAGAACCCAACAAAACCTAATGGAGACCCCAAAGCACGTCAAAAACACCCCAAAAAATATCGGCATCACCCCCAAAACTGGAAGAAAATACGCCAAAACCATAGATCCACCCCAAAACCACCCTAAACCTACCTGATGTTCTCCAAAACCCACAATGTACCCTTTTCCAACACGATGACCAACGAGAACCCAACAAAACCCAATAGTGACCCCAAAAAACGTCAAAAACACCCCAAACAAGAACGGCATCACCACCAAAACTGGAAGAAAATCCCCCAAAACCATAGATCCACCCCAAAACCACCCTAAACCTACCTGATGTTCTCCAAAACCCACAATCCACTCCTATTTAACATAATGACAAACAAGAACCCAACAAAACCCAACGGAGACCCCAAAGACGTCAAAAACACCCCAAAAAATATCGGCATCACCCCCAAAACTGGAAGAAAATACGCCAAAACCATAGATCCACCCTAAAACAACCCTAAACATACCTGATGTTCTCCAAAACCCACAATCCAAACCTATTTAACATAAAGACCAACAGGAACACAACAAAACCCTACGGAGACCCCAAAACACTTCAAATACACCCAAAAACAGAGAAAAGGATCACGCCAAAAAATAGAAGAAAACCCCAAATACCATAGATCCACCCCAAAGACACCCTAAACCTACCTGATGTTCTCCTAATCCCAAAGCACACTCCAACCAAAATAAAACACATTAGGAACTCAACGAAACGCAATGGAAACCCCAAAACACTTCAAAATCACCCGAAGAAAGGAGAGGATCACTCCCCCAAAAAGAAGAAAAGCCCAAATACCATGAATCCACGCGAAAACTCCCCCTAAACCTACCTGAAGTTCTCCAAAACCCACAATTTACCCTTTTCCAACACGATGACCATGTAAAACCCAATGAAACCCAACGGAGACCCCAAAACACGTCAAAAACAACACAAAAAGTCCAGGATCATCCCCCCCACCAAAAAAAAAAAAAAAAAACTGAATACCATATATCCACGCCAACACCACCCTAAACCTACCTGATGTTCTCCAAAACCCACAATCCACACCTATTTAACATAATGACCAACAAGAACACAACAAAACCCAACGGAGACCCCAAAACACGTCCAAAACACCCCAAAAAAGAACACGATCACGCCAAAAAATAGAAGAAAACCCCAAATACCATAGATCCACCCCAAAGACACCCTAAACCTACCTGATGTTCTCCTAATCCCAAAGCACACTCCCAACCAACATAAAACACATTAGGAACTCAACGAAACGAAACGGAAACCCCAAAACAGTTCAAAATCACCCGAAGAAAGGAGAGGATCACTCCGCCCAAAAGAAGAAAACCCCAAATACAATGAATCCACGCGAAAAGTACCCCTAAACCTACCTGAAGTTCTCCAAAACCAGCAATTTACCCTTTTACAACATGATGACCACGGAAAACCCAACGAAACCCAACGGAGACCCCCAAACACGTGAAAAAAAAAAAACAAAATCAACCCAGATCCTAAAAAAAAAAAAAAAAAAAAAAAAATATATTGCCAGGATTTAAACCTAAAAAAACCCTTAAACCTTCCTGATGTTCTGCAAAACCCACAATCCACTCCTATTTAACATAATGACAAACAAGAACCCAACAAAACCTAATGGAGACCCCAAAAAACGTCAAAAACACCCCAAACAAGAACGGCATCACCCCCAAAACTGGAAGAAAATCCCCCAAAACCATAGATCCACCCCAAAACCACCCTAAAACTACCTGATGTTCTCCAAAACCCACAATTTACCCTTTTCCAACACGATGACCAACGAGAACCCAACAGAACCCAACAGAGACCCCAAAAAACGTCAAAAACACCCCAAACAAGAATGGCATCACCCCCAAAATTGGAAGAAAATCCGCCAAAACAATAGATCCACCCCAAAACAACCCTAAACCTACCTGATGTTCTCCAAAACCCACAATCCACTCCTATTTAACATAATGACCAACAAGAACCCAACAAAACCCAACGGAGACCCCAAAACACGTCCAAAACACCCCAAAAAAGAACAGGATCATGCCAAAAAAAAGAAGAAAAACCAAATACCATAGATCCACACCAAAGACACCCTAAACCTCCCTGATGTTCTCCAAAACCCACAATTTACACTTTTTCACCATGATGACGAACGAGAAACAAACTAAAACCCAAAGGAGAACCCAAAACACGTAAAAAACACAACAAAATAAAACGAGATAACCCCCAAAACTGAAAGAAAATCCCCCAAAACCATAGATACACGCCAAAACCACCCTAAACCTACCTGAAGTTCTCCAAAACCCACAATCCACACCAATTTAACATAATGACCAACAAGAACACAACAAAACCCAACGGAGACCCCAAAACACGTCCAAAACACCCCAAAAAAGAACAGGATCACGCCAAAAAATAGAAGAAAACCCCAAATACCATAGATCCACCCCAAAACCACCCTAAACCTCCCTGATGTTCTCCAAAACCCACAATTTACACTTTTCCAACACGATGACCAACGAGAACCCAACAAAACCCAACAGAGACCCCAAAACACGTCAAAAACACCCCAAACAAGAACGGCATCACTCCCAAAATTGGAAGAAAATCCGCCAAAACAATAGATCCACCCCAAAACCACCCTAAACCTACCTGATCTTCTCCAAAACCCACAATCCACTCCTATTTAACATAATGACCAACAAGAACACAACAAAACCCAACGGAGACCCCAAAACACGTCCAAAACACCCCAAAAAAGAACAGGATCATGCCAAAAAATAGAAGAAAACCCCAAATACCATAGATCCACCCCAAAGACACCCTAAACTTATCTGATGTACTCCAAAACCCACAATTTACACTTTTTCACCATGATGACGAACAAGAAACAAACTAAAACCCAAAGGAGAACCCAAAACACGTCAAAAAAACAACAAAATAAAACGATAACCCCCAAAACTGAAAGAAAATCACCCAAAACCATAGATACACGCCAAAACCACCCTAAACCTACCTGAAGTTCTCCAAAACCCACAATCCACACCTATTTAACATAATGACCAACACGAACACAACAAAACTCAACGGAGACCCCAAAACACGTCCAAAACACCCAAAAAAGAACAGGATCATGCCAAAAAATAGAAGAAAACCCCAAATACCATAGATCCACCCCAAAACCACCCTAAACCTCCCTGATGTTCTCCAAAACCCACAATTTACCCTTTTCCAACACGATGACCAACGAGAACCCAACAGAACCCAACAGAGACCCCAAAAAACGTCAAAAACACCCCAAACAAGAACGGCATCACCCCCAAAATTGGAAGAAAATCCGCCAAAACAATAGATCCACCCCAAAACAACCCTAAACCTACCTGATGTTCTCCAAAACCCACAATCCACTCCTATTTAACATAATGACCAACAAGAACACAACAAAACCCAACGGAGACCCCAAAACACGTCCAAAACACCCCAAAAAAGAACAGGATCACACCAAAAAATAGAAGAAAACCCCAAATACCATAGATCCACCCCAAAGACACCTTAAACCTACCTGATCTTCTCCAAAACCCACAATTTACACTATTTCACCATGATGACGAACGAGAAACAAACTAAAACCCAAAGGAGAACCCAAAACACGTAAAAAACACAACAAAATAAAACGAGATAACCCCCAAAACTGAAAGAAAATCCCCCAAAACCATAGATACACGCCAAAACCACCCTAAACCTACCTGAAGTTCTCCAAAACCCACAATCCACACCTATTTAACATAATGACCAACAAGAACACAACAAAACCCAACGGAGACCACAAAACATGTCCAAAACACCCCAAAAAAGATCAGGATCATGCCAAAAAATAGAAGAAAACCACAAATACCATAGATCTACCCCAAAACCACCTAATCCCTACCTGATGTTCTCCAAAAACAACAATTTACCCTTTTCCAACACGATGACCAACGAGAACACAACAAAACCCAACAGAGACCCCAAAAAACGTCAAAAACACCCCAAACAAGAACGGCATCACCCCCAAAACTGGAAGAAAACCCCAAATACCATAGATCCACCCCAAAGACACCCTAAACCTACCTGATGTTCTCCTAATCCCAAAGCACACTCCCAACCACCATAAAACGCATTAGGACCTCAACGAAACGCAACGGAAACCCCAAAACACTTCAAAATCACACGAAGAAAGGAGAGGATCACTCTCCAAAATAGAAGAAAACCCCAAATACCATGAATCCACGCGAAAACTATCCTAAACCTACCTGAAGTTCTCCAAAACCCACAATTTACCATTTTACAACACGATGACCATGTAAAACCCAATGAAACCCAACGGAGACCCCAAAACACGTCAAAAACAAAACAAAAAGTCCAGGATCATCCCCCTCCCCGAAAAAAAAAAAAAAACTGAATACCATATATCCACGCCAACACCACCCTAAACCTACCTGATGTTCTCCAAAACCCACAATTTACACTTCTCCACGATGATGACGAACGAGAACCCAACAAAACCAAACAGAGACCACAAAAACCTTAAAAAATCCTCCAATCAAGAATGGCATCACCACCAAAACTGGAAGAAAATCCCCCAAAACCATAGATCCACCCCAAAACCACCCTAAACCTACCTGATCTTCTCCAAAACCCACAATTTACCCTTTTCCACCATGATGACCAACGAGAACCAAACAAAACCCAACGGAGACCCCAAAACACTTCAAATACACCCCAAAAAAGAACAGGACCACGCCAAAAAATAGAAGAAAACCCCAAATACCATAGATCCACCCCAAAGACACCCTAAACCTACCTGATGTTCTCCTAATCCCAAAGCACACTCCAAACCACCATAAAACACATTAGGAATTCAACGAAACGCAACGGAAACCCCAAAACACTTCAAAATCACCCGAAGAAAGGAGAGGATCACTCCCCCAAAAAGAAGAAAACCCCAAATACCATGAATCCACGCGAAAACTCCCCCTAAACCTACCTGAAGTTCTCCAAAACCCAAAATTTACACTTTTACAACACGATGACCAACGAGAACCCAACAAAACCAAACAGAGACCACAAAAACCTTAAAAAATACCCCAAACAAGAATGGCATCACCCCCAAAACTGGAAGAAAAACCCCAAAACCATAGATCCACCCCAAAGACACCCTAAACCTACCTGATGTTCTCCAAAAACCACAATTTACCCTTTTCCAACACGATGACCAACGAGAACCCAACAGAACCCAACAGAGATCCCAAAAAACGTCAAAAACACCCCAAACAAGAACGGCATCACCACCAAAACTGGAAGAAAATCCCCCAAAACCATAGATCCACCCCAAAGACACCCTAAACCTACCTGATGTTCTCCAAAAACCACAATTTACCCTTTTCCAACACGATGACCAACGAGAACCCAACAGAACCCAACAGAGACCCCAAAAAACGTCAAAAACACCCCAAACAAGAACGGCATCACCACCAAAACTGGAAGAAAATCCCCCAAAACCATAGATCCACCCCAAAACCACCCTAAACCTACCTGATCTTCTCCAAAAACCACAATCCACTCCTATTTAACATAATGACAAACAAGAACACAACAAAACCTAATGGAGACCCCAAAACACGTAAAAAACACCCCAAAAAATATCGGCATCACCCCCAAAACTGGAAGAAAATACGCCAAAACCATAGATCCACCCCAAAACCACCCTAAACCTACCTGATGTTCTCCAAAACCCACAATCCACTCCTATTTAACATAATGACAAACAAGAACCCAACAATACCTAATGGAGACCCCAAAACACGTCAAAAACACCCCAAACAAGAAAAGGATCACCACCAAAACTGGAAGAAAATACACCAAAACCATAGATCCACCCCAAAACCACCCTAAACCTACCTGATCTTCTCCAAAACCCACAATTTACTCTTTTCCACCATGATGACCAACGAGAACCAAACAAAACCCAACGGAGACCCCAAAACACTTCAAATACACCCCAAAAAAGAACAGGATCACGCCAAAAAATAGAAGAAAACCCCAAATACCATAGATCCACCCCAAAGACACCCTAAACCTACCTGATGTTCTCCTAATCCCAAAGCACACTCCAAACCACTATAAAACACATTAGGAATTCAACGAAACGCAACGAAAACCCAAAACACTTCAAAATCACCCGAAGAAAGGAGAGGATCACTCCCCCAAAAAGCAGAAAACCCCAAATACCACGAATCCACGCGAAAACTCACCCTAAACCTACCTGAAGTTCTCCAAAACCCACAATTTACACTTTTACAACACGATGACCAACGAGAACCCAACAGAACCCAACAGAGATCCCAAAAAACGTCAAAAACACCCCAAACAAGAACGGCATCACCACCAAAACTGGAAGAAAATCCCCCAAAACCATAGATGCACCCCAAAACCACCCTAAAACTACCTGATGTTCTCCAAAACCCACAATCCACTCCTATTTAACATAATGACAAACAAGAACCCAACAAAACCTAATGGAGACCCCAAAACACGTAAAAAACACCACAAAAAATATCGGCATCACCCCCAAAACTGGAAGAAAATACGCCAAAACCATAGATCCACCCCAAAACCACCCTAAACCTACCTGATGTTCTCCAAAAACCACAATTTACCCTTTTCCAACACGATGACCAACGAGAACCCAACAGAACCCAACAGAGATCCCAAAAAACGTCAAAAACACCCCAAACAAGAACGGCATCACCACCAAAACTGGAAGAAAATCCCCCAAAACCATAGATCCACCCCAAAGACACCCTAAACCTACCTGATGTTCTCCAAAAACCACAATTTACCCTTTTCCAACACGATGACCAACGAGAACCCAACAGAACCCAACAGAGACCCCAAAAAACGTCAAAAACACCCCAAACAAGAACGGCATCACCACCAAAACTGGAAGAAAATACGCCAAAAACATAGATCCACCCCAAAACCACCCTAAACCTACCTGATGTTCTCCAAAAACCACAATCCACTCCTATTTAACATAATGACAAACAAGAACCCAACAAAACCTAATGGACACACCAAAACACGTCAAAAACACCCCAAACAAGAAAAGGATCACCACCAAAACTGGAAGAAAATACACCAAAACCATAGATCCACCCCAAAACCACCCTAAACCTACCTGATCTTCTCCAAAACCCACAATTTACCCTTTTCCACCATGATGACCAACGAGAACCAAACAAAACCCAACGGAGACCCCAAAACACTTCAAATACACCCCAAAAAAGAACAGGATCACGCCAAAAAATAGAAGAAAACCCCAAATACCATAGATCCACCCCAAAGACACCCTAAACCTACCTGATGTTCTCCTAATCCCAAAGCACACTCCAAACCACCATAAAACACGTTAGGAATTCAACGAAACGCAACGGAAACCCCAAAACACTTCAAAATCACCCGAAGAAAGGAGAGGATCACTCCCCCAAAAAGAAGAAAACCCCAAATACCATGAATCCACGCGAAAACTCCCCCTAAACCTACCTGAAGTTCTCCAAAACCCACAATTTACACTTTTACAACACGATGACCAACGAGAACCCAACAAAACCAAACAGAGACCACAAAAACCTTAAAAAATACCCCAAACAAGAATGGCATCACCCCCAAAACTGGAAGAAAACCCCCAAAACCATAGATCCACCCCAAAGACACCCTAAACCTACCTGATGTTCTCCAAAACCCACAATTTACCCTTTTCCAACACGATGACCAACGAGAACCCAACAGAACCCAACAGAGATCCCAAAAAACGTCAAAAACACCCCAAACAAGAACGGCATCACCCCCAAAACTGGAAGAAAATCCCCCAAAACCATAGATCCACCCCAAAACCACCCTAAACCTACCTGATGTTCTCCAAAAACCACAATCCACTCCTATTTAACATAATGACAAACAAGAACCCAACAAAACCTAATGGAGACCCCAAAACACGTCAAAAACACCCCAAAAAATATCGGCATCACCCCCAAAACTGGAAGAAAATACGCCAAAACCATAGATCCACCCCAAAACCACCCTAAACCTACCTGATGTTCTCCAAAACCCACAATTTACCCTTTTCCACCATGATAACCAACGAGAACCCAATAAAACCCAACGGAGACCCCAAAAAACGTCAAAAACACCCCAAACAAGAACGGCATCACCCACAAAACTGGAAGAAAATCCCCCAAAACCATAGATCCACCCCAAAGACACCCTAAACCTACCTGATGTTCTCCAAAAACCACAATTTACCCTTTTCCAACACGATGACCAACGAGAACCCAACAGAACCCAACAGAGATCCCAAAAAACGTCAAAAACACCCCAAACAAGAACGGCATCACCCCCAAAACTGGAAGAAAATCCCCCAAAACCATAGATCCACCCCAAAACCACCCTAAAACTACCTGATGTTCTCCAAAACCCACAATCCACTCCTATTTAACATAATGACAAACAAGAACCCAACAAAACCTAATGGAGACCCCAAAACACGTAAAAAACACCCCAAAAAATATCGGCATCACCCCCAAAACTGGAAGAAAATACGCCAAAACGATAGATCCACCCCAAAACCACCCTAAACCTACCTGATGTTCTCCAAAAACCACAATTTACTCTTTTCCACAATGATAACCAACGAGAACCCAATAGAACCCAACGGAGACCCCAAAAAACGTCAAAAATACCCCAAACAAGAACGGCATTACCCCCAAAACTGGAAGAAAATCCCCCAAAACCATAGATCCACCCCAAAACCACCCTAAACCTACCTGATGTTCTCCAAAACCCACAATCCACTCCTATTTAATATAATGACAAACAAGAACCCAACAAAACCTAATGGAGACCCCAAAACACGTAAAAAACACCCCAAAAAATATCGGCATCACCCCCAAAACTGGAAGAAAATACGCCAAAATCATAGATCCACCCCAAAACCACCCTAAACCTACCTGATGTTCTCCAAAACCCACAATTTACACTTTTCCACCATGATAACAAACGAGAACCCAACAAAACCCAACGGAGACCCCAAAAAACGTCAAAAACACCCCAAACAAGAACGGCATCACCAACAAAACTGGAAGAAAATCCGCCAAAACCATAGATCCACCCCAAAACCACCCTAAACCTACCTGATCTTCTCCAAAAACCACAATTTACCCTTTTCCACCATGATGACCAACGAGAACCAAACAAAACCCAACGGAGACCCCAAAACACTTCAAATACACCACAAAAAATGAACAGAATCACGCCAAAAAATAGAAGAAAACCCCAAATACCATAGATCCACCCCAAAGACACCCTAAACCTACCTGATGTTCTCCTAATCCCAAAGCACACTCCAAACCACCATAAAACACATTAGGAATTCAACGAAACGCAACGGAAACCCCAAAACACTTCAAAATCACCCGAAGAAAGGAGAGGATCACTCCCCCAAAAAGAAGAAAACCCCAAATACCATGAATCCACGCGAAAACTCCCCCTAAACCTACCTGAAGTTCTCCAAAACCCACAATTTACACTTTTACAACACGATGACCAACGAGAACCCAACAAAACCAAACAGAGACCACAAAAACCTTAAAAAACACCCCAAACAAGAATGGCATCACCCCCAAAACTGGAAGAAAAACCCCAAAACCATAGATCCACCCCAAAGACACCCTAAACCTACCTGATCTTCTCCAAAAACCACAATTTACCCTTTTCCAACACGATGACCAACGAGAACCCAACAGAACCCAACAGAGACCCCAAAAAACGTCAAAAACACCCCAAACAAGAACGGCATCACCACCAAAACTGGAAGAAAATCCCCCAAAACCATAGATCCACCCCAAAACCACCCTAAACCTACCTGATGTTCTCCAAAAACCACAATCCACTCCTATTTAACATAATGACAAACAAGAACCCAACAAAACCCAACGGAGACCCCAAAACACGTCAAAAACACCCCAAACAAGAACGGCATCACCCCCAAAACTGGAAGAAAATCCCACAAAACCATAGATCCACCCCAAAACCACCCGAAACCTACCTGATCTTCTCCAAAAACCACAATTTACCCTTTTCCAACACGATGACCAACGAGAACCCAACAGAACCCAACAGAGACCCCAAAAAACGTCAAAAAACACCCCAAACAAGAACGGCATCACCACCAAAACTGGAAGAAAATCCCCCAAAACCATAGATCCACCCCAAAACCACCCGAAACCTACCTGATGTTCTCCAAAACCCACAATCCACACCTATTTAACATAATGACAAACAAGAACCCAACAAAACCTAATGGACACACCAAAACACGTCAAAAACACCCCAAACAAGAAAAGGATCACCACCAAAACTAGAAGAAAATCCCCCAAAACCATAGATCCACCCCAAAACCACCCTAAACCTACCTGATCTTCTCCAAAACCCACAATTTACCCTTTTCCACCATGATGACCAACGAGAACCAAACAAAACCCAACGGAGACCCCAAAACACTTCAAATACACCCCAAAAAAAGAACAGGATCACGCCAAAAAATAGAAGAAAACCCCAAATACCATAGATCCACCCCAAAGACACCCTAAACCTACCTGATGTTCTCCTAATCCCAAAGCACACTCCAAACCACCATAAAACACATTAGGAATTCAACGAAACACAACGGAAACCCCAAAACACTTCAAAATCACCCGAAGAAAGGAGAGGATCACTCCCCCAAAAAGAAGAAAACCCCAAATACCATGAATCCACGCGAAAACTCCCCCTAAACCTACCTGAAGTTCTCCAAAACCCACAATTTACACTTTTACAACACGATGACCAACGAGAACCCAACAAAACCAAACAGCGACCACAAAAACCTTAAAAAACACCCCAAACAAGAATGGCATCACCCCCAAAACTGGAAGAAAAACCCCAAAACCATAGATCCACCCCAAAGACACCCTAAACCTACCTGATGTTCTCCAAAAACCACAATTTACCCTTTTCCAACACGATGACCAACGAGAACCCAACAGAACCCAACAGAGACCCCAAAAAACGTCAAAAACACCCCAAACAAGAACGGCATCACCACCAAAACTGGAAGAAAATCCCCCAAAACCATAGATCCACCCCAAAACCACCCTAAACCTACCTGATGTTCTCCAAAAACCACAATCCACTCCTATTTAACATAATGACAAACAAGAACCCAACAAAACCTAATGGAGACCCCAAAACACGTAAAAAACACCACAAAAAATATCGGCATCACCCCCAAAACTGGAAGAAAATACGCCAAAACCATAGATCCACCCCAAAACCACCCTAAACCTACCTGATGTTCTCCAAAACCCACAATTTACCCTTTTCCACCATGATAACCAACGAGAACCCAACAAAACCCAACGGAGACCACAAAAAACGTCAAAAACACCCCAAACAAGAACGGCATCACCCCCAAAACTGGAAGAAAATCCCCCAAAACCATAGATCCACCCCAAAACCACCCTAAACCTGCCTGATCTTCTCCAAAAACCACAATCCACTCCTATTTAACATAATGACAAACAAGAACCCAACAAAACCTAATGGACACACCAAAACACGTCAAAAACACCCCAAACAAGAAAAGGATCACCACCAAAACTGGAAGAAAATCCCCCAAAACCATAGATCCACCCCAAAACCACCCTAAACCTACCTGATCTTCTCCAAAACCCACAATTTACTCTTTTCCACCATGATAACCAACGAGAACCAAACAAAACCCAACGGAGACCCCAAAACACTTCAAATACACCCCAAAAAAGAACAGGATCACGCCAAAAAATAGAAGAAAACCCCAAATACCATAGATCCACCCCAAAGACACCCTAAACCTACCTGATGTTCTCCTAATCCCAAAGCACACTCCAAACCACTATAAAACACATTAGGAATTCAACGAAACGCAACGAAAACCCAAAACACTTCAAAATCACCCGAAGAAAGGAGAGGATCACTCCCCCAAAAAGCAGAAAACCCCAAATACCACGAATCCACGCGAAAACTCACCCTAAACCTACCTGAAGTTCTCCAAAACCCACAATTTACACTTTTACAACACGATGACCAACGAGAACCCAACAGAACCCAACAGAGATCCCAAAAAACGTCAAAAACACCCCAAACAAGAATGGCATCACCCCCAAAACTGGAAGAAAACCCCCAAAACCATAGATCCACCCCAAAGACACCCTAAACCTACCTGATGTTCTCCAAAACCCACAATTTACCCTTTTCCAACACGATGACCAACGAGAACCCAACAGAACCCAACAGAGATCCCAAAAAACGTCAAAAACACCCCAAACAAGAACGGCATCACCCCCAAAACTGGAAGAAAATCCCCCAAAACCATAGATCCACCCCAAAACCACCCTAAACCTACCTGATGTTCTCCAAAAACCACAATCCACTCCTATTTAACATAATGACAAACAAGAACCCAACAAAACCTAATGGAGACCCCAAAACACGTCAAAAACACCCCAAAAAATATCGGCATCACCCCCAAAACTGGAAGAAAATACGCCAAAACCATAGATCCACCCCAAAACCACCCTAAACCTACCTGATGTTCTCCAAAACCCACAATTTACCCTTTTCCACCATGATAACCAACGAGAACCCAATAAAACCCAACGGAGACCCCAAAAAACGTCAAAAACACCCCAAACAAGAACGGCATCACCCACAAAACTGGAAGAAAATCCCCCAAAACCATAGATCCACCCCAAAGACACCCTAAACCTACCTGATGTTCTCCAAAAACCACAATTTACCCTTTTCCAACACGATGACCAACGAGAACCCAACAGAACCCAACAGAGACCCCAAAAAACGTCAAAAACACCCCAAACAAGAACGGCATCACCCCCAAAACTGGAAGAAAATCCCCCAAAACCATAGATCCACCCCAAAACCACCCTAAAACTACCTGATGTTCTCCAAAACCCACAATCCACTCCTATTTAACATAATGACAAACAAGAACCCAACAAAACCTAATGGAGACCCCAAAACACGTAAAAAACACCCCAAAAAATATCGGCATCACCCCCAAAACTGGAAGAAAATACGCCAAAACGATAGATCCACCCCAAAACCACCCTAAACCTACCTGATGTTCTCCAAAAACCACAATTTACTCTTTCACACAATGATAACCAACGAGAACCCAATAGAACCCAACGGAGACCCCAAAAAACGTCAAAAATACCCCAAACAAGAACGGCATTACCCCCAAAACTGGAAGAAAATCCCCCAAAACCATAGATCCACCCCAAAACCACCCTAAACCTACCTGATGTTCTCCAAAACCCACAATCCACTCCTATTTAATATAATGACAAACAAGAACCCAACAAAACCTAATGGAGACCCCAAAACACGTAAAAAACACCCCAAAAAATATCGGCATCACCCCCAAAACTGGAAGAAAATACGCCAAAATCATAGATCCACCCCAAAACCACCCTAAACCTACCTGATGTTCTCCAAAACCCACAATTTACACTTTTCCACCATGATAACAAACGAGAACCCAACAAAACCCAACGGAGACCCCAAAAAACGTCAAAAACACCCCAAACAAGAACGGCATCACCAACAAAACTGGAAGAAAATCCGCCAAAACCATAGATCCACCCCAAAACCACCCTAAACCTACCTGATCTTCTCCAAAACCCACAATTTACCCTTTTCCACCATGATGACCAACGAGAACCAAACAAAACCCAACGGAGACCCCAAAACACTTCAAATACACCACAAAAAATGAACAGAATCACGCCAAAAAATAGAAGAAAACCCCAAATACCATAGATCCACCCCAAAGACACCCTAAACCTACCTGATGTTCTCCTAATCCCAAAGCACACTCCAAACCACCATAAAACACATTAGGAATTCAACGAAACGCAACGGAAACCCCAAAACACTTCAAAATCACCCGAAGAAAGGAGAGGATCACTCCCCCAAAAAGAAGAAAACCCCAAATACCATGAATCCACGCGAAAACTCCCCCTAAACCTACCTGAAGTTCTCCAAAACCCACAATTTACACTTTTACAACACGATGACCAACGAGAACCCAACAAAACCAAACAGAGACCACAAAAACCTTAAAAAACACCCCAAACAAGAATGGCATCACCCCCAAAACTGGAAGAAAAACCCCAAAACCATAGATCCACCCCAAAGACACCCTAAACCTACCTGATCTTCTCCAAAAACCACAATTTACCCTTTTCCAACACGATGACCAACGAGAACCCAACAGAACCCAACAGAGACCCCAAAAAACGTCAAAAACACCCCAAACAAGAACGGCATCACCACCAAAACTGGAAGAAAATCCCCCAAAACCATAGATCCACCCCAAAACCACCCTAAACCTACCTGATGTTCTCCAAAAACCACAATCCACTCCTATTTAACATAATGACAAACAAGAACCCAACAAAACCTAATGGAGACCCCAAAACACGTCAAAAACACCCCAAACAAGAACGGCATCACCCCCAAAACTGGAAGAAAATCCCCCAAAACCATAGATCCACCCCAAAACCACCCGAAACCTACCTGATCTTCTCCAAAAACCACAATTTACCCTTTTCCAACACGATGACCAACGAGAACCCAACAGAACCCAACAGAGACCCCAAAAAACGTCAAAAAACACCCCAAACAAGAACGGCATCACCACCAAAACTGGAAGAAAATCCCCCAAAACCATAGATCCACCCCAAAACCACCCGAAACCTACCTGATGTTCTCCAAAACCCACAATCCACACCTATTTAACATAATGACAAACAAGAACCCAACAAAACCTAATGGACACACCAAAACACGTCAAAAACACCCCAAACAAGAAAAGGATCACCACCAAAACTAGAAGAAAATCCCCCAAAACCATAGATCCACCCCAAAACCACCCTAAACCTACCTGATCTTCTCCAAAACCCACAATTTACCCTTTTCCACCATGATGACCAACGAGAACCAAACAAAACCCAACGGAGACCCCAAAACACTTCAAATACACCCCAAAAAAAGAACAGGATCACGCCAAAAAATAGAAGAAAACCCCAAATACCATAGATCCACCCCAAAGACACCCTAAACCTACCTGATGTTCTCCTAATCCCAAAGCACACTCCAAACCACCATAAAACACATTAGGAATTCAACGAAACGCAACGGAAACCCCAAAACACTTCAAAATCACCCGAAGAAAGGAGAGGATCACTCCCCCAAAAAGAAGAAAACCCCAAATACCATGAATCCACGCGAAAACTCCCCCTAAACCTACCTGAAGTTCTCCAAAACCCACAATTTACACTTTTACAACACGATGACCAACGAGAACCCAACAAAACCAAACAGAGACCACAAAAACCTTAAAAAACACCCCAAACAAGAATGGCATCACCCCCAAAACTGGAAGAAAAACCCCAAAACCATAGATCCACCCCAAAGACACCCTAAACCTACCTGATGTTCTCCAAAAACCACAATTTACCCTTTTCCAACACGATGACCAACGAGAACCCAACAGAACCCAACAGAGACCCCAAAAAACGTCAAAAACACCCCAAACAAGAACGGCATCACCACCAAAACTGGAAGAAAATCCCCCAAAACCATAGATCCACCCCAAAACCACCCTAAACCTACCTGATGTTCTCCAAAAACCACAATCCACTCCTATTTAACATAATGACAAACAAGAACCCAACAAAACCTAATGGAGACCCCAAAACACGTAAAAAACACCACAAAAAATATCGGCATCACCCCCAAAACTGGAAGAAAATACGCCAAAACCATAGATCCACCCCAAAACCACCCTAAACCTACCTGATGTTCTCCAAAACCCACAATTTACCCTTTTCCACCATGATAACCAACGAGAACCCAACAAAACCCAACGGAGACCACAAAAAACGTCAAAAACACCCCAAACAAGAACGGCATCACCCCCAAAACTGGAAGAAAATCCCCCAAAACCATAGATCCACCCCAAAACCACCCTAAACCTGCCTGATCTTCTCCAAAAACCACAATCCACTCCTATTTAACATAATGACAAACAAGAACCCAACAAAACCTAATGGACACACCAAAACACGTCAAAAACACCCCAAACAAGAAAAGGATCACCACCAAAACTGGAAGAAAATCCCCCAAAACCATAGATCCACCCCAAAACCACCCTAAACCTACCTGATCTTCTCCAAAACCCACAATTTACTCTTTTCCACCATGATAACCAACGAGAACCAAACAAAACCCAACGGAGACCCCAAAACACTTCAAATACACCCCAAAAAAGAACAGGATCACGCCAAAAAATAGAAGAAAACCCCAAATACCATAGATCCACCCCAAAGACACCCTAAACCTACCTGATGTTCTCCTAATCCCAAAGCACACTCCAAACCACTATAAAACACATTAGGAATTCAACGAAACGCAACGAAAACCCAAAACACTTCAAAATCACCCGAAGAAAGGAGAGGATCACTCCCCCAAAAAGCAGAAAACCCCAAATACCACGAATCCACGCGAAAACTCACCCTAAACCTACCTGAAGTTCTCCAAAACCCACAATTTACACTTTTACAACACGATGACCAACGAGAACCCAACAGAACCCAACAGAGATCCCAAAAAACGTCAAAAACACCCCAAACAAGAACGGCATCACCCCCAAAACTGGAAGAAAACCCCCAAAACCATAGATCCACCCCAAAGACACCCTAAACCTACCTGATGTTCTCCAAAACCCACAATTTACCCTTTTCCAACACGATGACCAACGAGAACCCAACAGAACCCAACAGAGATCCCAAAAAACGTCAAAAACACCCCAAACAAGAACGGCATCACCACCAAAACTGGAAGAAAATCCCCCAAAACCATAGATCCACCCCAAAACCACCCTAAACCTACCTGATGTTCTCCAAAAACCACAATCCACTCCTATTTAACATAATGACAAACAAGAACCCAACAAAACCTAATGGAGACCCCAAAACACGTCAAAAACACCACAAAAAATATCGGCATCACCCCCAAATCTGGAAGAAAATACGCCAAAACGATAGATCCACCCCAAAACCACCCTAAACCTACCTGATGTTCTCCAAAACCCACAATTTACCGTTTTCCACCATGATAACCAACGAGAACCCAATAAAACCCAACGGAGACACCAAAAAACGTCAAAAATACCCCAAACAAGAACGGCATCACCACCAAAACTGGAAGAAAATCCCCCAAAACCATAGATCCACCCCAAAGACACCCTAAACCTACCTGATGTTCTCCAAAAACCACAATTTACCCTTTTCCAACACGATGACCAACGAGAACCCAACAGAACCCAACAGAGACCCCAAAAAACGTCAAAAACACCCCAAACAAGAACGGCATCACCCCCAAAACTGGAAGAAAATCCCCCAAAACCATAGATCCACCCCAAAACCACCCTAAACCTACCTGATGTTCTCCAAAACCCACAATCCACTCCTATTTAACATAATGACAAACAAGAACCCAACAAAACCTAATGGAGACCCCAAAACACGTAAAAAACACCCCAAAAAATATCGGCAACACCCCCAAAACTGGAAGAAAATACGCCAAAACCATAGATCCACCCCAAAACCACCCTAAACCTACCTGATGTTCTCCAAAACCCACAATTTACTCTTTTCCACCATGATAACCAACGAGAACCCAATAGAACCCAACGGAGACCCCAAAAAACGTCAAAAACACCCCAAACAAGAACGGCATCACCCACAAAACTGGAAGAAAATCCGCCAAAACCATAGATCCACCCCAAAACCACCCTAAACCTACCTGATCTTCTCCAAAACCCACAATTTACCCTTTTCCACCATGATGACCAACGAGAACCAAACAAAACCCAACGGAGACCCCAAAACACTTCAAATACACCCCAAAAAAAGAACAGAATCACGCCAAAAAATAGAAGAAAACCCCAAATACCATAGATCCACCCCAAAGACACCCTAAACCTACCTGATGTTCTCCTAATCCCAAAGCACACTCCAAACCACCATAAAACACATTAGGAATTCAACGAAACGCAACGGAAACCCCAAAACACTTCAAAATCACCCGAAGAAAGGAGAGGATCACTCCCCCAAAAAGAAGAAAACCCCAAATACCATGAATCCACGCGAAAACTCCCCCTAAACCTACCTGAAGTTCTCCAAAACCCACAATTTACACTTTTACAACACGATGACCAACGAGAACCCAACAAAACCAAACAGAGACCACAAAAACCTTAAAAAACACCCCAAACAAGAATGGCATCACCCCCAAAACTGGAAGAAAACCCCCAAAACCATAGATCCACCCCAAAGACACCCTAAACCTACCTGATGTTCTCCAAAAACCACAATTTACCCTTTTCCAACACGATGACCAATGAGAACCCAACAGAACCCAACAGAGACCCCAAAAAACGTCAAAAACACCCCAAACAAGAACGGCATCACCACCAAAACTGGAAGAAAATCCCCCAAAACCATAGATCCACCCCAAAACCACCCTAAAACTACCTGATGTTCTCCAAAAATTACAATCCACTCCTATTTAACATAATGACAAACAAGAACACAACAAAACCTAATGGAGACCCCAAAACACGTAAAAAACACCCCAAAAAATATCGGCATCACCCCCAAAACTGGAAGAAAATACGCCAAAACCATAGATCCACCCCAAAACCACCCTAAACCTACCTGATGTTCTCCAAAACCCACAATTTACCCTTTTCCACCATGATAACCAACGAGAACCCAACAAAACCCAACGGAGACCACAAAAAACGTCAAAAACACCCCAAACAAGAACGGCATCACCCCCAAAACTGGAAGAAAATCCCCCAAAACCATAGATCCACCCCAAAACCACCCTAAACCTACCTGATCTTCTCCAAAAACCACAATCCACTCCTATTTAACATAATGACAAACAAGAACCCAACAAAACCCAACGGAGACCCCAAAGACGTCAAAAACACCCCAAAAATTATCGGCTTCACCCCCAAAACTGGAAGAAAATCCCCCAAAACCATAGATCCACCCCAAAACCACCCTAAACCTACCTGATGTTCTCCAAAACCCACAATCCACACCTATTTAACATAATGACAAACAAGAACCCAACAAAACCTAATGGACACACCAAAACACGTCAAAAACACCCCAAACAAGAAAAGGATCACCACCAAAACTGGAAGAAAATACACCAAAACCATAGATCCACCCCAAAACCACCCTAAACCTACCTGATCTTCTCCAAAACCCACAATTTACCCTTTTCCACCATGATGACCAACGAGAACCAAACAAAACCCAACGGAGACCCCAAAACACTTCAAATACACCCCAAAAAAGAACAGGATCACGCCAAAAAATAGAAGAAAACCCCAAATACCATAGATCCACCCCAAAGACACCCTAAACCTACCTGATGTTCTCCTAATCCCAAAGCACACTCCAAACCACCATAAAACACATTAGGAATTCAACGAAACGCAACGGAAACCCCAAAACACTTCAAAATCACCCGAAGAAAGGAGAGGATCACTCCCCCAAAAAGAAGAAAACCCCAAATACCATGAATCCACGCGAAAACTCCCCCTAAACCTACCTGATGTTCTCCAAAACCCACAATTTACACTTTTCCAACACGATGACCAACGAGAACCCAACAAAACCAAACAGAGACCACAAAAACCTTAAAAAATACCCCAAACAAGAATGGCATCACCCCCAAAACTGGAAGAAAACCCCCAAAACCATAGATCCACCCCAAAGACACCCTAAACCTACCTGATGTTCTCCAAAAACCACAATTTACCCTTTTCCAACACGATGACAAACAAGAACCCAACAAAACCTAATGGAGACCCCAAAACACGTAAAAAACACCCCAAAAAATATCGGCATCACCCCCAAAACTGGAAGAAAATACGCCAAAATCATAGATCCACCCCAAAACCACCCTAAACCTACCTGATGTTCTCCAAAACCCACAATTTACACTTTTCCACCATGATAACCAACGAGAACCCAACAAAACGCAACGGAGACCCCAAAAAACGTCAAAAACACCCCAAACAAGAACGGCATCACCACCAAAACTGGAAGAAAATCCCCCAAAACCATAGATCCACCCCAAAACCACCCTAAACCTACCTGATCTTCTCCAAAAAACACAATTTACCATATTCCAACACGATGACCAACGAGAACCCAACAGAACCCAACAGAGAACCCAAAAAACGTCAAAAACACCCCAAACAAGAACGGCATCACCCCCAAAACTGGAAGAAAATCCCCCAAAACCATAGATCCACCCCAAAGACACCCTAAACCTACCTGATGTTCTCCAAAAACCACAATTTACTCTTTTCCAACACGATGACCAACGAGAACCCAACAGAACCAAACAGAGATCCCAAAAAACGTCAAAAACACCCCAAACAAGAACGGCATCACCACCAAAACTGGAAGAAAATCCCCCAAAACCATAGATCCACCCCAAAACCACCCTAAAACAACCTGATGTTCTCCAAAACCCACAATCCACTCCTATTTAACATAATGACAAACAAGAACCCAACAAAACCTAATGGAGACCCCAAAACACGTCAAAAACACCACAAAAAATATCGGCATCACCCACAAAACTGGAAGAAAATACGCCAAAACCATAGATCCACCCCAAAACCACCCTAAACCTACCTGATGTTCTCCAAAACCCACAATTTACCCTTTTCCACCATGATAACCAACGAGAACCCAACAAAACCCAACGGAGACCCCAAAAAACGTCAAAAACACCCCAAACAAGAACGGCATCACCACCAAAACTGGAAGAAAATCCCCCAGAACCATAGATCCACCCCAAAGACACCCTAAACCTACCTGATGTTCTCCAAAACCCACAATTTACCCTTTTCCAACACGATGACCAACGAGAACCCAACAGAACCCAACAGAGACCCCAAAAAACGTCAAAAACACCCCAAACAAGAACGGCATCACCACCAAAACTGGAAGAAAATCCCCCAAAACCATAGATCCACCCCAAAACCACCCTAAAACAACCTGATGTTCTCCAAAACCCACAATCCACTCCTATTTAACATAATGACAAACAAGAACCCAACAAAACCTAATGGAGACCCCAAAACACGTCAAAAACACCACAAAAAATATCGGCATCACCCCCAAAACTGGAAGAAAATACGCCAAAACCATAGATCCACCCCAAAACCACCCTAAACCTACCTGATGTTCTCCAAAACCCACAATTTACCCTTTTCCACCATGATAACCAACGAGAACCCAACAAAACCCAACGGAGACCCCAAAAAACGTCAAAAACACCCCAAACAAGAACGGCATCACCACCAAAACTGGAAGAAAATCCCCCAAAACCATAGATCCACCCCAAAGACACCCTAAACCTACCTGATGTTCTCCAAAACCCACAATTTACACTTTTCCAACACGATGACCAACGAGAACCCAACAGAACCCAACAGAGACCCCAAAAAACGTCAAAAACACCCCAAACAAGAACGGCATCACCACCAAAACTGGAAGAAAATCCCCCAAAACCATAGATCCACCCCAAAACCACCCTAAAACTACCTGATGTTCTCCAAAACCCACAATCCACTCCTATTTAACATAATGACAAACAAGAACGCAAAAAAACCTAATGGAGACCCCAAAACACGTCAAAAACACCCCAAACAAGAACGGCATCACCACCAAAACTGGAAGAAAATCCCCCAAAACCATAGATCCACCCCAAAGACAGCCTAAACCTACCTGATCTTCTCCAAAAACCAAAATTTACCCTTTTCCAACACGATGACCAACGAGAACCCAACAGAACCCAACAGAGACCCCAGAAAACGTCAAAAACACCCCAAACAAGAACGGCATCACCACCAAAACTGGAAGAAAATCCCCCAAAACCATAGATCCACCCCAAAACCACCCGAAACCTACCTGATGTTCTACAAAACCCACAATTTACCCTTTTCCACCATGATAACCAACGAGAACCCAACAAAACCCAACGGAGACCCCAAAAAACGTCAAAAACACCCCAAACAAGAACGGTATCACCACCAAAACTGGAAGAAAATACGCCAAAACCATAGATCCACCCCAAAGACACCCTAAACCTACCTGATGTTCTCCAAAACCCACAATTTACACTTTTCCAACACGATGACCAACGAGAACCCAACAGAACCCAACAGAGATCCAAAAAAACGTCAAAAACACCCCAAACAAGAACGGCATCACCACCAAAACTGGAAGAAAATCCCCCAAAACCATAGATCCACCCCAAAGACACCCTAAACCTACCTGATCTTCTCCAAAAACCAAAATTTACCCTTTTCCAACACGATGACCAACGAGAACCCAACAGAACCCAACAGAGACCCCAGAAAACGTCAAAAACACCCCAAACAAGAACGGCATCACCACCAAAACTGGAAGAAAATCCCCCAAAACCATAGATCCACCCCAAAACCACCCGAAACCTACCTGATGTTCTACAAAACCCACAATTTACCCTTTTCCACCATGATAACCAACGAGAACCCAACAAAACCCAACGGAGACCCCAAAACACGTCCAAAACACCCCAAAAAAGAACAGGATCATGCCAAAAAATAGAAGAAAACCCCAAATACCATAGATCCACCCCAAAGACACCCTAAACTTATCTGATGTACTCCAAAACCCACAATTTACACTTTTTCACCATGATGACGAACAAGAAACAAACTAAAACCCAAAGGAGAACCCAAAACACGTCAAAAAAACAACAAAATAAAACGATAACCCCCAAAACAGAAAGAAAATCACCCAAAACCATAGATACACGCCAAAACCACCCTAAACCTACCTGAAGTTCTCCAAAACCCACAATCCACACCTATTTAACATAATGACCAACACGAACACAACAAAACTCAACGGAGACCCCAAAACACGTCCAAAACACCCAAAAAAGAACAGGATCACGCCAAAAAATAGAAGAAAACCCCAAATACCATAGATCCACCCCAAAACCACCCTAAACCTCCCTGATGTTCTCCAAAACCCACAATTTACCCTTTTCCAACACGATGACCAACGAGAACCCAACAGAACCCAACAGAGACCCCAAAAAACGTCAAAAACACCCCAAACAAGAACGGCATCACCCCCAAAATTGGAAGAAAATCCGCCAAAACAATAGATCCACCCCAAAACAACCCTAAACCTACCTGATGTTCTCCAAAACCCACAATCCACTCCTATTTAACATAATGACCAACAAGAACACAACAAAACCCAACGGAGACCCCAAAACACGTCCAAAACACCCCAAAAAAGAACAGGATCACACCAAAAAATAGAAGAAAACCCCAAATACCATAGATCCACCCCAAAGACACCTTAAACCTACCTGATCTTCTCCAAAACCCACAATTTACACTATTTCACCATGATGACGAACGAGAAACAAACTAAAACCCAAAGGAGAACCCAAAACACGTAAAAAACACAACAAAATAAAGCGAGATAACCCCCAAAACTGAAAGAAAATCCCCCAAAACCATAGATACACGCCAAAACCACCCTAAACCTACCTGAAGTTCTCCAAAACCCACAATCCACACCTATTTAACATAATGACCAACAAGAACACAACAAAACCCAACGGAGACCACAAAACATGTCCAAAACACCCCAAAAAAGATCAGGATCATGCCAAAAAATAGAAGAAAACCACAAATACCATAGATCCACCCCAAAACCACCTAATCCCTACCTGATGTTCTCCAAAAACAACAATTTACCCTTTTCCAACACGATGACCAACGAGAACACAACAAAACCCAACAGAGACCACAAAAAACGTCAAAAACACCCCAAACAAGAACGGCATCACCCCCAAAACTGGAAGAAAACCCCAAATACCATAGATCCACCCCAAAGACACCCTAAACCTACCTGATGTTCTCCTAATCCCAAAGCACACTCCCAACCACCATAAAACGCATTAGGACCTCAACGAAATGCAACGGAAACTCCAAAACACTTCAAAATCACACGAAGAAAGGAGAGGATCACTCTCCAAAATAGAAGAAAACCCCAAATACCATGAATCCACGCGAAAACTATCCTAAACCTACCTGAAGTTCTCCAAAACCCACAATTTACCATTTTACAACACGATGACCATGTAAAACCCAATGAAACCCAACGGAGACCCCAAAACACGTCAAAAACAAAACAAAAAGTCCAGGATCATCCCCCTCCCCGAAAAAAAAAAAAAAACTGAATACCATATATCCACGCCAACACCACCCTAAACCTACCTGATGTTCTCCAAAACCCACAATTTACACTTCTCCACGATGATGACGAACGAGAACCCAACAAAACCAAACAGAGACCACAAAAACCTTAAAAAATCCTCCAATCAAGAATGGCATCACCACCAAAACTGGAAGAAAATCCCCCAAAACCATAGATCCACCCCAAAACCACCCTAAACCTACCTGATCTTCTCCAAAACCCACAATTTACCCTTTTCCACCATGATGACCAACGAGAACCAAACAAAACCCAACGGAGACCCCAAAACACTTCAAATACACCCCAAAAAAGAACAGGACCACGCCAAAAAATAGAAGAAAACCCCAAATACCATAGATCCACCCCAAAGACACCCTAAACCTACCTGATGTTCTCCTAATCCCAAAGCACACTCCAAACCACCATAAAACACATTAGGAATTCAACGAAACGCAACGGAAACCCCAAAACACTTCAAAATCACCCGAAGAAAGGAGAGGATCACTCCCCCAAAAAGAAGAAAACCCCAAATACCATGAATCCACGCGAAAACTCCCCCTAAACCTACCTGAAGTTCTCCAAAACCCAAAATTTACACTTTTACAACACGATGACCAACGAGAACCCAACAAAACCAAACAGAGACCACAAAAACCTTAAAAAATACCCCAAACAAGAATGGCATCACCCCCAAAACTGGAAGAAAAACCCCAAAACCATAGATCCACCCCAAAGACACCCTAAACCTACCTGATGTTCTCCAAAACCCACAATTTACCCTTTTCCAACACGATGACCAACGAGAACCCAACAGAACCCAACAGAGATCCCAAAAAACGTCAAAAACACCCCAAACAAGAACGGCATCACCACCAAAACTGGAAGAAAATCCCCCAAAACCATAGATCCACCCCAAAGACACCCTAAACCTACCTGATGTTCTCCAAAAACCACAATTTACCCTTTTCCAACACGATGACCAACGAGAACCCAACAGAACCCAACAGAGACCCCAAAAAACGTCAAAAACACCCCAAACAAGAACGGCATCACCACCAAAACTGGAAGAAAATCCCCCAAAACCATAGATCCACCCCAAAACCACCCTAAACCTACCTGATCTTCTCCAAAAACCACAATCCACTCCTATTTAACATAATGACAAACAAGAACACAACAAAACCTAATGGAGACCCCAAAACACGTAAAAAACACCCCAAAAAATATCGGCATCACCCCCAAAACTGGAAGAAAATACGCCAAAACCATAGATCCACCCCAAAACCACCCTAAACCTACCTGATGTTCTCCAAAACCCACAATCCACTCCTATTTAACATAATGACAAACAAGAACCCAACAATACCTAATGGAGACCCCAAAACACGTCAAAAACACCCCAAACAAGAAAAGGATCACCACCAAAACTGGAAGAAAATACACCAAAACCATAGATCCACCCCAAAACCACCCTAAACCTACCTGATCTTCTCCAAAACCCACAATTTACTCTTTTCCACCATGATGACCAACGAGAACCAAACAAAACCCAACGGAGACCCCAAAACACTTCAAATACACCCCAAAAAAGAACAGGATCACGCCAAAAAATAGAAGAAAACCCCAAATACCATAGATCCACCCCAAAGACACCCTAAACCTACCTGATGTTCTCCTAATCCCAAAGCACACTCCAAACCACTATAAAACACATTAGGAATTCAACGAAACGCAACGAAAACCCAAAACACTTCAAAATCACCCGAAGAAAGGAGAGGATCACTCCCCCAAAAAGCAGAAAACCCCAAATACCACGAATCCACGCGAAAACTCACCCTAAACCTACCTGAAGTTCTCCAAAACCCACAATTTACACTTTTACAACACGATGACCAACGAGAACCCAACAGAACCCAACAGAGATCCCAAAAAACGTCAAAAACACCCCAAACAAGAACGGCATCACCACCAAAACTGGAAGAAAATCCCCCAAAACCATAGATGCACCCCAAAACCACCCTAAAACTACCTGATGTTCTCCAAAACCCACAATCCACTCCTATTTAACATAATGACAAACAAGAACCCAACAAAACCTAATGGAGACCCCAAAACACGTAAAAAACACCACAAAAAATATCGGCATCACCCCCAAAACTGGAAGAAAATACGCCAAAACCATAGATCCACCCCAAAACCACCCTAAACCTACCTGATGTTCTCCAAAAACCACAATTTACCCTTTTCCAACACGATGACCAACGAGAACCCAACAGAACCCAACAGAGACCCCAAAAAACGTCAAAAACACCCCAAACAAGAACGGCATCACCACCAAAACTGGAAGAAAATCCCCCAAAACCATAGATCCACCCCAAAGACACCCTAAACCTACCTGATGTTCTCCAAAAACCACAATTTACCCTTTTCCAACACGATGACCAACGAGAACCCAACAGAACCCAACAGAGACCCCAAAAAACGTCAAAAACACCCCAAACAAGAACGGCATCACCACCAAAACTGGAAGAAAATACGCCAAAAACATAGATCCACCCCAAAACCACCCTAAACCTACCTGATGTTCTCCAAAAACCACAATCCACTCCTATTTAACATAATGACAAACAAGAACCCAACAAAACCTAATGGACACACCAAAACACGTCAAAAACACCCCAAACAAGAAAAGGATCACCACCAAAACTGGAAGAAAATACACCAAAACCATAGATCCACCCCAAAACCACCCTAAACCTACCTGATGTTCTCCAAAACCCACAATTTACCCTTTTCCACCATGATGACCAACGAGAACCAAACAAAACCCAACGGAGACCCCAAAACACTTCAAATACACCCCAAAAAAGAACAGGATCACGCCAAAAAATAGAAGAAAACCCCAAATACCATAGATCCACCCCAAAGACACCCTAAACCTACCTGATGTTCTCCTAATCCCAAAGCACACTCCAAACCACCATAAAACACGTTAGGAATTCAACGAAACGCAACGGAAACCCCAAAACACTTCAAAATCACCCGAAGAAAGGAGAGGATCACTCCCCCAAAAAGAAGAAAACCCCAAATACCATGAATCCACGCGAAAACTCCCCCTAAACCTACCTGAAGTTCTCCAAAACCCACAATTTACACTTTTACAACACGATGACCAACGAGAACCCAACAAAACCAAACAGAGACCACAAAAACCTTAAAAAATACCCCAAACAAGAATGGCATCACCCCCAAAACTGGAAGAAAACCCCCAAAACCATAGATCCACCCCAAAGACACGCTAAACCTACCTGATGTTCTCCAAAAACCACAATTTACTCTTTTCCAACACGATGACCAACGAGAACCCAACAGAACCAAACAGAGATCCCAAAAAACGTCAAAAACACCCCAAACAAGAACGGCATCACCACCAAAACTGGAAGAAAATCCCCCAAAACCATAGATCCACCCCAAAACCACCCTAAAACAACCTGATGTTCTCCAAAACCCACAATCCACTCCTATTTAACATAATGACAAACAAGAACCCAACAAAACCTAATGGAGACCCCAAAACACGTCAAAAACACCACAAAAAATATCGGCATCACCCACAAAACTGGAAGAAAATACGCCAAAACCATAGATCCACCCCAAAACCACCCTAAACCTACCTGATGTTCTCCAAAACCCACAATTTACCCTTTTCCACCATGATAACCAACGAGAACCCAACAAAACCCAACGGAGACCCCAAAAAACGTCAAAAACACCCCAAACAAGAACGGCATCACCACCAAAACTGGAAGAAAATCCCCCAGAACCATAGATCCACCCCAAAGACACCCTAAACCTACCTGATGTTCTCCAAAACCCACAATTTACCCTTTTCCAACACGATGACCAACGAGAACCCAACAGAACCCAACAGAGACCCCAAAAAACGTCAAAAACACCCCAAACAAGAACGGCATCACCACCAAAACTGGAAGAAAATCCCCCAAAACCATAGATCCACCCCAAAACCACCCTAAAACAACCTGATGTTCTCCAAAACCCACAATCCACTCCTATTTAACATAATGACAAACAAGAACCCAACAAAACCTAATGGAGACCCCAAAACACGTCAAAAACACCACAAAAAATATCGGCATCACCCCCAAAACTGGAAGAAAATACGCCAAAACCATAGATCCACCCCAAAACCACCCTAAACCTACCTGATGTTCTCCAAAACCCACAATTTACCCTTTTCCACCATGATAACCAACGAGAACCCAACAAAACCCAACGGAGACCCCAAAAAACGTCAAAAACACCCCAAACAAGAACGGCATCACCACCAAAACTGGAAGAAAATCCCCCAAAACCATAGATCCACCCCAAAGACACCCTAAACCTACCTGATGTTCTCCAAAACCCACAATTTACACTTTTCCAACACGATGACCAACGAGAACCCAACAGAACCCAACAGAGACCCCAAAAAACGTCAAAAACACCCCAAACAAGAACGGCATCACCACCAAAACTGGAAGAAAATCCCCCAAAACCATAGATCCACCCCAAAACCACCCTAAAACTACCTGATGTTCTCCAAAACCCACAATCCACTCCTATTTAACATAATGACAAACAAGAACGCAAAAAAACCTAATGGAGACCCCAAAACACGTCAAAAACACCCCAAACAAGAACGGCATCACCACCAAAACTGGAAGAAAATCCCCCAAAACCATAGATCCACCCCAAAGACAGCCTAAACCTACCTGATCTTCTCCAAAAACCAAAATTTACCCTTTTCCAACACGATGACCAACGAGAACCCAACAGAACCCAACAGAGACCCCAGAAAACGTCAAAAACACCCCAAACAAGAACGGCATCACCACCAAAACTGGAAGAAAATCCCCCAAAACCATAGATCCACCCCAAAACCACCCGAAACCTACCTGATGTTCTACAAAACCCACAATTTACCCTTTTCCACCATGATAACCAACGAGAACCCAACAAAACCCAACGGAGACCCCAAAAAACGTCAAAAACACCCCAAACAAGAACGGTATCACCACCAAAACTGGAAGAAAATACGCCAAAACCATAGATCCACCCCAAAGACACCCTAAACCTACCTGATGTTCTCCAAAACCCACAATTTACACTTTTCCAACACGATGACCAACGAGAACCCAACAGAACCCAACAGAGATCCAAAAAAACGTCAAAAACACCCCAAACAAGAACGGCATCACCACCAAAACTGGAAGAAAATCCCCCAAAACCATAGATCCACCCCAAAGACACCCTAAACCTACCTGATCTTCTCCAAAAACCAAAATTTACCCTTTTCCAACACGATGACCAACGAGAACCCAACAGAACCCAACAGAGACCCCAGAAAACGTCAAAAACACCCCAAACAAGAACGGCATCACCCCCAAAACTGGAAGAAAATCCCCCAAAACCATAGATCCACCCCAAAACCACCCGAAACCTACCTGATGTTCTACAAAACCCACAATTTACCCTTTTCCACCATGATAACCAACGAGAACCCAACAAAACCCAACGGAGACCCCAAAACACGTCCAAAACACCCCAAAAAAGAACAGGATCATGCCAAAAAATAGAAGAAAACCCCAAATACCATAGATCCACCCCAAAGACACCCTAAACTTATCTGATGTACTCCAAAACCCACAATTTACACTTTTTCACCATGATGACGAACAAGAAACAAACTAAAACCCAAAGGAGAACCCAAAACACGTCAAAAAAACAACAAAATAAAACGATAACCCCCAAAACAGAAAGAAAATCACCCAAAACCATAGATACACGCCAAAACCACCCTAAACCTACCTGAAGTTCTCCAAAACCCACAATCCACACCTATTTAACATAATGACCAACACGAACACAACAAAACTCAACGGAGACCCCAAAACACGTCCAAAACACCCAAAAAAGAACAGGATCACGCCAAAAAATAGAAGAAAACCCCAAATACCATAGATCCACCCCAAAACCACCCTAAACCTCCCTGATGTTCTCCAAAACCCACAATTTACCCTTTTCCAACACGATGACCAACGAGAACCCAACAGAACCCAACAGAGACCCCAAAAAACGTCAAAAACACCCCAAACAAGAACGGCATCACCCCCAAAATTGGAAGAAAATCCGCCAAAACAATAGATCCACCCCAAAACAACCCTAAACCTACCTGATGTTCTCCAAAACCCACAATCCACTCCTATTTAACATAATGACCAACAAGAACACAACAAAACCCAACGGAGACCCCAAAACACGTCCAAAACACCCCAAAAAAGAACAGGATCACACCAAAAAATAGAAGAAAACCCCAAATACCATAGATCCACCCCAAAGACACCTTAAACCTACCTGATCTTCTCCAAAACCCACAATTTACACTATTTCACCATGATGACGAACGAGAAACAAACTAAAACCCAAAGGAGAACCCAAAACACGTAAAAAACACAACAAAATAAAACGAGATAACCCCCAAAACTGAAAGAAAATCCCCCAAAACCATAGATACACGCCAAAACCACCCTAAACCTACCTGAAGTTCTCCAAAACCCACAATCCACACCTATTTAACATAATGACCAACAAGAACACAACAAAACCCAACGGAGACCACAAAACATGTCCAAAACACCCCAAAAAAGATCAGGATCATGCCAAAAAATAGAAGAAAACCACAAATACCATAGATCCACCCCAAAACCACCTAATCCCTACCTGATGTTCTCCAAAAACAACAATTTACCCTTTTCCAACACGATGACCAACGAGAACACAACAAAACCCAACAGAGACCACAAAAAACGTCAAAAACACCCCAAACAAGAACGGCATCACCCCCAAAACTGGAAGAAAACCCCAAATACCATAGATCCACCCCAAAGACACCCTAAACCTACCTGATGTTCTCCTAATCCCAAAGCACACTCCCAACCACCATAAAACGCATTAGGACCTCAACGAAATGCAACGGAAACTCCAAAACACTTCAAAATCACACGAAGAAAGGAGAGGATCACTCTCCAAAATAGAAGAAAACCCCAAATACCATGAATCCACGCGAAAACTATCCTAAACCTACCTGAAGTTCTCCAAAACCCACAATTTACCATTTTACAACACGATGACCATGTAAAACCCAATGAAACCCAACGGAGACCCCAAAACACGTCAAAAACAAAACAAAAAGTCCAGGATCATCCCCCTCCCCGAAAAAAAAAAAAAAACTGAATACCATATATCCACGCCAACACCACCCTAAACCTACCTGATGTTCTCCAAAACCCACAATTTACACTTCTCCACGATGATGACGAACGAGAACCCAACAAAACCAAACAGAGACCACAAAAACCTTAAAAAATCCTCCAATCAAGAATGGCATCACCACCAAAACTGGAAGAAAATCCCCCAAAACCATAGATCCACCCCAAAACCACCCTAAACCTACCTGATCTTCTCCAAAACCCACAATTTACCCTTTTCCACCATGATGACCAACGAGAACCAAACAAAACCCAACGGAGACCCCAAAACACTTCAAATACACCCCAAAAAAGAACAGGACCACGCCAAAAAATAGAAGAAAACCCCAAATACCATAGATCCACCCCAAAGACACCCTAAACCTACCTGATGTTCTCCTAATCCCAAAGCACACTCCAAACCACCATAAAACACATTAGGAATTCAACGAAACGCAACGGAAACCCCAAAACACTTCAAAATCACCCGAAGAAAGGAGAGGATCACTCCCCCAAAAAGAAGAAAACCCCAAATACCATGAATCCACGCGAAAACTCCCCCTAAACCTACCTGAAGTTCTCCAAAACCCAAAATTTACACTTTTACAACACGATGACCAACGAGAACCCAACAAAACCAAACAGAGACCACAAAAACCTTAAAAAATACCCCAAACAAGAATGGCATCACCCCCAAAACTGGAAGAAAAACCCCAAAACCATAGATCCACCCCAAAGACACCCTAAACCTACCTGATGTTCTCCAAAACCCACAATTTACCCTTTTCCAACACGATGACCAACGAGAACCCAACAGAACCCAACAGAGATCCCAAAAAACGTCAAAAACACCCCAAACAAGAACGGCATCACCACCAAAACTGGAAGAAAATCCCCCAAAACCATAGATCCACCCCCAAAGACACCCTAAACCTACCTGATGTTCTCCAAAAACCACAATTTACCCTTTTCCAACACGATGACCAACGAGAACCCAACAGAACCCAACAGAGACCCCAAAAAACGTCAAAAACACCCCAAACAAGAACGGCATCACCACCAAAACTGGAAGAAAATCCCCCAAAACCATAGATCCACCCCAAAACCACCCTAAACCTACCTGATCTTCTCCAAAAACCACAATCCACTCCTATTTAACATAATGACAAACAAGAACACAACAAAACCTAATGGAGACCCCAAAACACGTAAAAAACACCCCAAAAAATATCGGCATCACCCCCAAAACTGGAAGAAAATACGCCAAAACCATAGATCCACCCCAAAACCACCCTAAACCTAGATGTTCTCCAAAACCCACAATCCACTCCTATTTAACATAATGACAAACAAGAACCCAACAATACCTAATGGAGACCCCAAAACACGTCAAAAACACCCCAAACAAGAAAAGGATCACCACCAAAACTGGAAGAAAATACACCAAAACCATAGATCCACCCCAAAACCACCCTAAACCTACCTGATCTTCTCCAAAACCCACAATTTACTCTTTTCCACCATGATGACCAACGAGAACCAAACAAAACCCAACGGAGACCCCAAAACACTTCAAATACACCCCAAAAAAGAACAGGATCACGCCAAAAAATAGAAGAAAACCCCAAATAACATAGATCCACCCCAAAGACACCCTAAACCTACCTGATGTTCTCCTAATCCCAAAGCACACTCCAAACCACTATAAAACACATTAGGAATTCAACGAAACGCAACGAAAACCCAAAACACTTCAAAATCACCCGAAGAAAGGAGAGGATCACTCCCCCAAAAAGCAGAAAACCCCAAATACCACGAATCCACGCGAAAACTCACCCTAAACCTACCTGAAGTTCTCCAAAACCCACAATTTACACTTTTACAACACGATGACCAACGAGAACCCAACAGAACCCAACAGAGATCCCAAAAAACGTCAAAAACACCCCAAACAAGAACGGCATCACCACCAAAACTGGAAGAAAATCCCCCAAAACCATAGATGCACCCCAAAACCACCCTAAAACTACCTGATGTTCTCCAAAACCCACAATCCACTCCTATTTAACATAATGACAAACAAGAACCCAACAAAACCTAATGGAGACCCCAAAACACGTCAAAAACACCCCAAAAAATATCGGCATCACCCCCAAAACTGGAAGAAAATACGCCAAAACCATAGATCCACCCCAAAACCACCCTAAACCTACCTGATGTTCTCCAAAAACCACAATTTACCCTTTTCCAACACGATGACCAACGAGAACCCAACAGAACCCAACAGAGACCCCAAAAAACGTCAAAAACACCCCAAACAAGAACGGCATCACCACCAAAACTGGAAGAAAATCCCCCAAAACCATAGATCCACCCCAAAGACACCCTAAACCTACCTGATGTTCTCCAAAAACCACAATTTACCCTTTTCCAACACGATGACCAACGAGAACCCAACAGAACCCAACAGAGACCCCAAAAAACGTCAAAAACACCCCAAACAAGAACGGCATCACCACCAAAACTGGAAGAAAATACGCCAAAAACATAGATCCACCCCAAAACCACCCTAAACCTACCTGATGTTCTCCAAAAACCACAATCCACTCCTATTTAACATAATGACAAACAAGAACCCAACAAAACCTAATGGACACACCAAAACACGTCAAAAACACCCCAAACAAGAAAAGGATCACCACCAAAACTGGAAGAAAATACACCAAAACCATAGATCCACCCCAAAACCACCCTAAACCTACCTGATGTTCTCCAAAACCCACAATTTACCCTTTTCCACCATGATGACCAACGAGAACCAAACAAAACCCAACGGAGACCCCAAAACACTTCAAATACACCCCAAAAAAGAACAGGATCACGCCAAAAAATAGAAGAAAACCCCAAATACCATAGATCCACCCCAAAGACACCCTAAACCTACCTGATGTTCTCCTAATCCCAAAGCACACTCCAAACCACCATAAAACACGTTAGGAATTCAACGAAACGCAACGGAAACCCCAAAACACTTCAAAATCACCCGAAGAAAGGAGAGGATCACTCCCCCAAAAAGAAGAAAACCCCAAATACCATGAATCCACGCGAAAACTCCCCCTAAACCTACCTGAAGTTCTCCAAAACCCACAATTTACACTTTTACAACACGATGACCAACGAGAACCCAACAAAACCAAACAGAGACCACAAAAACCTTAAAAAATACCCCAAACAAGAATGGCATCACCCCCAAAACTGGAAGAAAACCCCCAAAACCATAGATCCACCCCAAAGACACCCTAAACCTACCTGATGTTCTCCAAAACCCACAATTTACCCTTTTCCAACACGATGACCAACGAGAACCCAACAGAACCCAACAGAGATCCCAAAAAACGTCAAAAACACCCCAAACAAGAACGGCATCACCCCCAAAACTGGAAGAAAATCCCCCAAAACCATAGATCCACCCCAAAACCACCCTAAACCTACCTGATGTTCTCCAAAAACCACAATCCACTCCTATTTAACATAATGACAAACAAGAACCCAACAAAACCTAATGGAGACCCCAAAACACGTCAAAAACACCCCAAAAAATATCGGCATCACCCCCAAAACTGGAAGAAAATACGCCAAAACCATAGATCCACCCCAAAACCACCCTAAACCTACCTGATGTTCTCCAAAACCCACAATTTACCCTTTTCCACCATGATAACCAACGAGAACCCAAGAAAACCCAACGGAGACCCCAAAAAACGTCAAAAACACCCCAAACAAGAACGGCATCACCCACAAAACTGGAAGAAAATCCCCCAAAACCATAGATCCACCCCAAAGACACCCTAAACCTACCTGATGTTCTCCAAAAACCACAATTTACCCTTTTCCAACACGATGACCAACGAGAACCCAACAGAACCCAACAGAGACCCCAAAAAACGTCAAAAACACCCCAAACAAGAACGGCATCACCCCCAAAACTGGAAGAAAATCCCCCAAAACCATAGATCCACCCCAAAACCACCCTAAAACTACCTGATGTTCTCCAAAACCCACAATCCACTCCTATTTAACATAATGACAAACAAGAACCCAACAAAACCTAATGGAGACCCCAAAACACGTAAAAAACACCCCAAAAAATATCGGCATCACCCCCAAAACTGGAAGAAAATACGCCAAAACGATAGATCCACCCCAAAACCACCCTAAACCTACCTGATGTTCTCCAAAAACCACAATTTACTCTTTTCCACAATGATAACCAACGAGAACCCAATAGAACCCAACGGAGACCCCAAAAAACGTCAAAAATACCCCAAACAAGAACGGCATTACCCCCAAAACTGGAAGAAAATCCCCCAAAACCATAGATCCACCCCAAAACCACCCTAAACCTACCTGATGTTCTCCAAAACCCACAATCCACTCCTATTTAATATAATGACAAACAAGAACCCAACAAAACCTAATGGAGACCCCAAAACACGTAAAAAACACCCCAAAAAATATCGGCATCACCCCCAAAACTGGAAGAAAATACGCCAAAATCATAGATCCACCTCAAAACCACCCTAAACCTACCTGATGTTCTCCAAAACCCACAATTTACACTTTTCCACCATGATAACAAACGAGAACCCAACAAAACCTAATGGACACACCAAAACACGTCAAAAACACCCCAAACAAGAAAAGGATCACCACCAAAACTGGAAGAAAATACACCAAAACCATAGATCCACCCCAAAACCACCCTAAACCTACCTGATGTTCTCCAAAACCCACAATTTACCCTTTTCCACCATGATAACCAACGAGAACCCAACAAAACCCAACGGAGACCACAAAAAACGTCAAAAACACCCCAAACAAGAACGGCATCACCCCCAAAACTGGAAGAAAATCCCCCAAAACCATAGATCCACCCCAAAACCACCCTAAACCTGCCTGATCTTCTCCAAAAACCACAATCCACTCCTATTTAACATAATGACAAACAAGAACCCAACAAAACCTAATGGACACACCAAAACACGTCAAAAACACCCCAAACAAGAAAAGGATCACCACCAAAACTGGAAGAAAATCCCCCAAAACCATAGATCCACCCCAAAACCACCCTAAACCTACCTGATCTTCTCCAAAACCCACAATTTACTCTTTTCCACCATGATAACCAACGAGAACCAAACAAAACCCAACGGAGACCCCAAAACACTTCAAATACACCCCAAAAAAGAACAGGATCACGCCAAAAAATAGAAGAAAACCCCAAATACCATAGATCCACCCCAAAGACACCCTAAACCTACCTGATGTTCTCCTAATCCCAAAGCACACTCCAAACCACTATAAAACACATTAGGAATTCAACGAAACGCAACGAAAACCCAAAACACTTCAAAATCACCCGAAGAAAGGAGAGGATCACTCCCCCAAAAAGCAGAAAACCCCAAATACCACGAATCCACGCGAAAACTCACCCTAAACCTACCTGAAGTTCTCCAAAACCCACAATTTACACTTTTACAACACGATGACCAACGAGAACCCAACAGAACCCAACAGAGATCCCAAAAAACGTCAAAAACACCCCAAACAAGAATGGCATCACACCCAAAACTGGAAGAAAACCCCCAAAACCATAGATCCACCCCAAAGACACCCTAAACCTACCTGATGTTCTCCAAAACCCACAATTTACCCTTTTCCAACACGATGACCAACGAGAACCCAACAGAACCCAACAGAGATCCCAAAAAACGTCAAAAACACCCCAAACAAGAACGGCATCACCACCAAAACTGGAAGAAAATCCCCAAAACCATAGATCCACCCCAAAACCACCCTAAACCTACCTGATGTTCTCCAAAAACCACAATCCACTCCTATTTAACATAATGACAAACAAGAACCCAACAAAACCTAATGGAGACCCCAAAACACGTCAAAAACACCACAAAAAATATCGGCATCACCCCCAAATCTGGAAGAAAATACGCCAAAACGATAGATCCACCCCAAAAACACCCTAAACCTACCTGATGTTCTCCAAAACCCACAATTTACCGTTTTCCACCATGATAACCAACGAGAACCCAATAAAACCCAACGGAGACACCAAAAAACGTCAAAAATACCCCAAACAAGAACGGCATCACCACCAAAACTGGAAGAAAATCCCCCAAAACCATAGATCCACCCCAAAGACACCCTAAACCTACCTGATGTTCTCCAAAAACCACAATTTACCCTTTTCCAACACGATGACCAACGAGAACCCAACAGAACCCAACAGAGACCCCAAAAAACGTCAAAAACACCCCAAACAAGAACGGCATCACCCCCAAAACTGGAAGAAAATCCCCCAAAACCATAGATCCACCCCAAAACCACCCTAAAACTACCTGATGTTCTCCAAAACCCACAATCCACTCCTATTTAACATAATGACAAACAAGAACCCAACAAAACCTAATGGAGACCCCAAAACACGTAAAAAACACCCCAAAAAATATCGGCAACACCCCCAAAACTGGAAGAAAATACGCCAAAACCATAGATCCACCCCAAAACCACCCTAAACCTACCTGATGTTCTCCAAAACCCACAATTTACTCTTTTCCACCATGATAACCAACGAGAACCCAGAGAACCCAACGGAGACCCCAAAAAACGTCAAAAACACCCCAAACAAGAACGGCATCACCCACAAAACTGGAAGAAAATCCGCCAAAACCATAGATCCACCCCAAAACCACCCTAATCCTACCTGATCTTCTCCAAAACCCACAATTTACCCTTTTCCACCATGATGACCAACGAGAACCAAACAAAACCCAACGGAGACCCCAAAACACTTCAAATACACCCCAAAAAAAGAACAGAATCACGCCAAAAAATAGAAGAAAACCCCCAATACCATAGATCCACCCCAAAGACACCCTAAACCTACCTGATGTTCTCCAAAAACCACAATTTACCCTTTTCCAACACGATGACCAATGAGAACCCAACAGAACCCAACAGAGACCCCAAAAAACGTCAAAAACACCCCAAACAAGAACGGCATCACCACCAAAACTGGAAGAAAATCCCCCAAAACCATAGATCCACCCCAAAACCACCCTAAAACTACCTGATGTTCTCCAAAAACCACAATCCACTCCTATTTAACATAATGACAAACAAGAACACAACAAAACCTAATGGAAACCCCAAAACACGTAAAAAACACCCCAAAAAATATCGGCATCACCCCCAAAACTGGAAGAAAATACGCCAAAACCATAGATCCACCCCAAAACCACCCTAAACCTACCTGATGTTCTCCAAAACCCACAATTTACCCTTTTCCACCATGATAACCAACGAGAACCCAACAAAACCCAACGGAGACCACAAAAAACGTCAAAAACACCCCAAACAAGAACGGCATCACCCCCAAAACTGGAAGAAAATCCCCCAAAACCATAGATCCACCCCAAAACCACCCTAAACCTACCTGATCTTCTCCAAAAACCACAATCCACTCCTATTTAACATAATGACAAACAAGAACCCAACAAAACCCAACGGAGACCCCAAAGACGTCAAAAACACCCCAAAAATTATCGGCTTCACCCCCAAAACTGGAAGAAAATACGCCAAAACCATAGATCCACCCCAAAACCACCCTAAACCTACCTGATCTTCTCCAAAACCCACAATCCACACCTATTTAACATAATGACAAACAAGAACCCAACAAAACCTAATGGAGACCCCAAAACACGTCAAAAACACCCCAAACAAGAAAAGGATCACCACCAAAACTGGAAGAAAATACACCAAAACCATAGATCCACCCCAAAACCACCCTAAACCTACCTGATCTTCTCCAAAACCCACAATTTACCCTTTTCCACCATGATGACCAACGAGAACCAAACAAAACCCAACGGAGACCCCAAAACACTTCAAATACACCCCAAAAAAGAACAGGATCACGCCAAAAAATAGAAGAAAACCCCAAATACCATAGATCCACCCCAAAGACACCCTAAACCTACCTGATGTTCTCCTAATCCCAAAGCACACTCCAAACCACCATAAAACACATTAGGAATTCAACGAAACGCAACGGAAACCCCAAAACACTTCAAAATCACCCGAAGAAAGGAGAGGATCACTCCCCCAAAAAGAAGAAAACCCCAAATACCATGAATCCACGCGAAAACTCCCCCTAAACCTACCTGATGTTCTCCAAAACCCACAATTTACACTTTTCCAACACGATGACCAACGAGAACCCAACAAAACCAAACAGAGACCACAAAAACCTTAAAAAATACCCCAAACAAGAATGGCATCACCCCCAAAACTGGAAGAAAACCCCCAAAACCATAGATCCACCCCAAAGACACCCTAAACCTACCTGATGTTCTCCAAAAACCACAATTTACCCTTTTCCAACACGATGACAAACAAGAACCCAACAAAACCTAATGGAGACCCCAAAGCACGTAAAAAACACCCCAAAAAATATCGGCATCACCCCCAAAACTGGAAGAAAATACGCCAAAATCATAGATCCACCCCAAAACCACCCTAAACCTACCTGATGTTCTCCAAAACCCACAATTTACACTTTTCCACCATGATAACCAACGAGAACCCAACAAAACGCAACGGAGACCCCAAAAAACGTCAAAAACACCCCAAACAAGAACGGCATCACCACCAAAACTGGAAGAAAATCCCCCAAAACCATAGATCCACCCCAAAACCACCCTAAACCTACCTGATCTTCTCCAAAAAACACAATTTACCATATTCCAACACGATGACCAACGAGAACCCAACAGAACCCAACAGAGAACCCAAAAAACGTCAAAAACACCCCAAACAAGAACGGCATCACCCCCAAAACTGGAAGAAAATCCCCCAAAACCATAGATCCACCCCAAAGACACGCTAAACCTACCTGATGTTCTCCAAAAACCACAATTTACTCTTTTCCAACACGATGACCAACGAGAACCCAACAGAACCAAACAGAGATCCCAAAAAACGTCAAAAACACCCCAAACAAGAACGGCATCACCACCAAAACTGGAAGAAAATCCCCCAAAACCATAGATCCACCCCAAAACCACCCTAAAACAACCTGATGTTCTCCAAAACCCACAATCCACTCCTATTTAACATAATGACAAACAAGAACCCAACAAAACCTAATGGAGACCCCAAAACACGTCAAAAACACCCCAAAAAATATCGGCATCACCCCCAAAACTGGAAGAAAATACGCCAAAACCATAGATCCACCCCAAAACCACCCTAAACCTACCTGATGTTCTCCAAAACCCACAATTTACCCTTTTCCACCATGATAACCAACGAGAACCCAACAAAACCCAACGGAGACCCCAAAAAACGTCAAAAACACCCCAAACAAGAACGGCATCACCACCAAAACTGGAAGAAAATCCCCCAAAACCATAGATCCACCCCAAAGACACCCTAAACCTACCTGATGTTCTCCAAAACCCACAATTTACCCTTTTCCAACACGATGACCAACGAGAACCCAACAGAACCCAACAGAGACCCCAAAAAACGTCAAAAACACCCCAAACAAGAACGGCATCACCACCAAAACTGGAAGAAAATCCCCCAAAACCATAGATCCACCCCAAAACCACCCTAAAACAACCTGATGTTCTCCAAAACCCACAATCCACTCCTATTTAACATAATGACAAAAAAGAACCCAACAAAACCTAATGGAGACCCCAAAACACGTCAAAAACACCACAAAAAATATCGGCATCACCCCCAAAACTGGAAGAAAATACGCCAAAACCATAGATCCACCCCAAAACCACCCTAAACCTACCTGATGTTCTCCAAAACCCACAATTTACCCTTTTCCACCATGATAACCAACGAGAACCCAACAAAACCCAACGGAGACCCCAAAAAACGTCAAAAACACCCCAAACAAGAACGGCATCACCACCAAAACTGGAAGAAAATCCCCCAAAACCATAGATCCACCCCAAAACCACCCTAAACCTACCTGATCTTCTCCAAAAAACACAATTTACCATATTCCAACACGATGACCAACGAGAACCCAACAGAACCCAACAGAGAACCCAAAAAACGTCAAAAACACCCCAAACAAGAACGGCATCACCACCAAAACTGGAAGAAAATCCCCCAAAACCATAGATCCACCCCAAAACCACCCTAAAACTACCTGATGTTCTCCAAAACCCACAATCCACTCCTATTTAACATAATGACAAACAAGAACGCAACAAAACCTAATGGAGACCCCAAAACACGTCAAAAACACCCCAAACAAGAACGGCATCACCACCAAAACTGGAAGAAAATCCCCCAAAACCATAGATCCACCCCAAAGACACCCTAAACCTACCTGATGTTCTCCAAAACCCACAATTTACACTTTTCCAACACGATGACCAACGAGAACCCAACAGAACCCAACAGAGATCCAAAAAAACGTCAAAAACACCCCAAACAAGAACGGTATCACCACCAAAACTGGAAGAAAATCCCCCAAAACCATAGATCCACCCCAAAGACACCCTAAACCTACCTGATGTTCTCCAAAACCCACAATTTACACTTTTCCAACACGATGACCAACGAGAACCCAACAGAACCCAACAGAGATCCAAAAAAACGTCAAAAACACCCCAAACAAGAACGGCATCACCACCAAAACTGGAAGAAAATCCCCCAAAACCATAGATCCACCCCAAAGACACCCTAAAACTACCTGATCTTCTCCAAAACCCACAATCCACTCCTATTTAACATAATGACAAACAAGAACCCAACAAAACCTAATGGAGACACCAAAACACGTCAAAAACACCACAAACAAGAAAAGGATCACCCCCAAACCAAGAAGAAAATACGCCAAAACCATAGATCCACCCCAAAACTCCCCCTAAACCTACCTGATGTTCTCCAAAACCCACAATTTACACTTTTACAACACGATGACCAACGAGAACCCAACAAAACCAAACAGAGACCACAAAAACCTTAAAAAACACCCCAAACAAGAATGGCATCACCCCCAAAACTGGAAGAAAACCCCCAAAACCATAGATCCACCCCAAAGACACCCTAAACCTACCTGATGTTCTCCAAAAACCACAATTTACCCTTTTCCAACACGATGACCAACGAGAACCCAACAGAACCCAACAGAGACCCCAAAAAACGTCAAAAACACCCCAAACAAGAACGGCATCACCACCAAAACTGGAAGAAAATCCCCCAAAACCATAGATCCACCCCAAAACCACCCTAAACCTACCTGATGTTCTCCAAAAACCACAATCCACTCCTATTTAACATAATGACAAACAAGAACCCAACAAAACCTAATGGAGACCCCAAAACACGTCAAAAACACCCCAAAAAATATCGGCATCACCCCCAAAACTGGAAGAAAATACGCCAAAAACATAGATCCACCCCAAAACCACCCGAAACCTACCTGATGTTCTCCAAAACCCACAATTTAACCTTTTTCCACCATGATAACCAACGAGAACCCAACAAAACCCAACGGAGACCCCAAAAAACGTCAAAAACACCCCAAACAAGAACGGCATCACCACCAAAACTGGAAGAAAATCCCCCAAAACCATAGATCCACCCCAAAACCACCCTAAACCTACCTGATGTTCTCCAAAACCCACAATCCACTCCTATTTAACATAATGACAAACAAGAACCCAACAAAACCTAATGGACACACCAAAACACGTCAAAAACACCCCAAACAAGAAAAGGATCACCACCAAAACTGGAAGAAAATACACCAAAACCATAGATCCACCCCAAAACCACCCTAAACCTACCTGATCTTCTCCAAAACCCACAATTTACCCTTTTCCACCATGATGACCAACGAGAACCAAACAAAACCCAACGGAGACCCCAAAACACTTCAAATACACCCCAAAAAAGAACAGGATCACGCCAAAAAATAGAAGAAAACCCCAAATACCATAGATCCACCCCAAAGACACCCTAAACCTACCTGATGTTCTCCTAATCCCAAAGCACACTCCAAACCACCATAAAACACATTAGGAATTCAACGAAACGCAACGGAAACCCCAAAACACTTCAAAATCACCCGAAGAAAGGAGAGGATCACTCCCCCAAAAAGCAGAAACCCCCAAATACCACGAATCTACGCGAAAACTCACCCTAAACCTACCTGAAGTTCTCCAAAAACCACAATTTACACTTTTACAACACGATGACCAACGAGAACCCAACAGAACCCAACAGAGATCCCAAAAAACGTCAAAAACACCCCAAACAAGAACGGCATCACCACCAAAACTGGAAGAAAATCCCCCAAAACCATAGATGCACCCCAAAACCACCCTAAAACTACCTGATGTTCTTCAAAACCCACAATCCACTCCTATTTAACATAATGACAAACAAGAACCCAACAAAACCTAATGGAGACCCAAAAACACGTAAAAAACACCACAAAAAATATCGGCATCACCCCCAAAATTGGAAGAAAATACGCCAAAAACATAGATCCACCCCAAAACCACCCTAAACCTACCTGATGTTCTCCAAAACCCACAATTTACCCTTTTCCAACACGATGACCAACGAGAACCCAACAGAACCCAACAGAGATCCCAAAAAACGTCAAAAACACCCCAAACAAGAACGGCATCACCACCAAAACTGGAAGAAAATCCCCCAAAACCATAGATCCACACCAAAGACACCCTAAACCTACCTGATGTTCTCCAAAAACCACAATTTACCCTTTTCCAACACGATGACCAACGACAACCCAACAGAACCCAACAGAGACCCCAAAAAACGTCAAAAACACCCCAAACAAGAACGGCATCACCACCAAAACTGGAAGAAAATACGCCAAAACCATAGATCCACCCCAAAACCACCCTAAACCTACCTGATGTTCTCCAAAACCCACAATCCACTCCTATTTAACATAATGACAAACAAGAACCCAACAAAACCTAATGGACACACCAAAACACGTCAAAAACACCCCAAACAAGAAAAGGATCACCACCAAAACTGGAAGAAAATACACCAAAACCATAGATCCACCCCAAAACCACCCTAAACCTACCTGATCTTCTCCAAAACCCACAATTTACCCTTTTCCAACATGATGACCAACGAGAACCAAACAAAACCCAACGGAGACCCCAAAACACTTCAAATACACCCCAAAAAAGAACAGGATCACGCCAAAAAATAGAAGAAAACCCCAAATACCATAGATCCACCCCAAAGACACCCTAAACCTACCTGATGTTCTCCTAATCCCAAAGCACACTCCAAACCACCATAAAACACATTAGGAATTCAACGAAACGCAACGGAAACCCCAAAACACTTCAAAATCACCCGAAGAAAGGAGAGGATCACTCCCCCAAAAAGAAGAAAACCCCAAATACCATGAATCCACGCGAAAACTCCCCCTAAACCTACCTGATGTTCTCCAAAACCCACAATTTACACTTTTCCAACACGATGACCAACGAGAACCCAACAAAACCAAACAGAGACCACAAAAACCTTAAAAAATACCCCAAACAAGAATGGCATCACCCCCAAAACTGGAAGAAAACCCCCAAAACCATAGATCCACCCCAAAGACACCCTAAACCTACCTGATGTTCTCCAAAAACCACAATTTACCCTTTTCCAACACGATGACAAACAAGAACCCAACAAAACCTAATGGAGACCCCAAAACACGTAAAAAACACCCCAAAAAATATCGGCATCACCCCCAAAACTGGAAGAAAATACGCCAAAATCATAGATCCACCCCAAAACCACCCTAAACCTACCTGATGTTCTCCAAAACCCACAATTTACACTTTTCCACCATGATAACCAACGAGAACCCAACAAAACGCAACGGAGACCCCAAAAAACGTCAAAAACACCCCAAACAAGAACGGCATCACCACCAAAACTGGAAGAAAATCCCCCAAAACCATAGATCCACCCCAAAACCACCCTAAACCTACCTGATCTTCTCCAAAAAACACAATTTACCATATTCCAACACGATGACCAACGAGAACCCAACAGAACCCAACAGAGAACCCAAAAAACGTCAAAAACACCCCAAACAAGAACGGCATCACCCCCAAAACTGGAAGAAAATCCCCCAAAACCATAGATCCACCCCAAAGACACGCTAAACCTACCTGATGTTCTCCAAAAACCACAATTTACTCTTTTCCAACACGATGACCAACGAGAACCCAACAGAACCCAACAGAGATCCCAAAAAACGTCAAAAACACCCCAAACAAGAACGGCATCACCACCAAAACTGGAAGAAAATCCCCCAAAACCATAGATCCACCCCAAAACCACCCTAAAACAACCTGATGTTCTCCAAAACCCACAATCCACTCCTATTTAACATAATGACAAACAAGAACCCAACAAAACCTAATGGAGACCCCAAAACACGTCAAAAACACCACAAAAAATATCGGCATCACCCCCAAAACTGGAAGAAAATACGCCAAAACCATAGATCCACCCCAAAACCACCCTAAACCTACCTGATGTTCTCCAAAACCCACAATTTACCCTTTTCCACCATGATGACCAGGGAAAACCCAACAAAACCCAACGGAGACCACAAAAAACGTCAAAAACACCCCAAACAAGAACGGCATCACCCCCAAAACTGGAAGAAAATCCCCCAAAACCATAGATCCACCCCAAAACCACCCTAAACCTACCTGATCTTCTCCAAAAACCACAATCCACTCCTATTTAACATAATGACAAACAAGAACCCAACAAAACCCAACGGAGACCCCAAAGACGTCAAAAACACCCCAAAAATTATCGGCTTCACCCCCAAAACTGGAAGAAAATACGCCAAAACCATAGATCCACCCCAAAACCACCCTAAACCTACCTGATGTTCTCCAAAACCCACAATCCACACCTATTTAACATAATGACAAACAAGAACCCAACAAAACCTAATGGAGACCCCAAAACACGTCAAAAACACCCCAAACAAGAAAAGGATCACCACCAAAACTGGAAGAAAATACACCAAAACCATAGATCCACCCCAAAACCACCCTAAAACTACCTGATGTTCTCCAAAACCCACAATCCACTCCTATTTAACATAATGACAAACAAGAACCCAACAAAACCTAATGGAGACCCCAAAACACGTAAAAAACACCCCAAAAAATATCGGAATCACCCCCAAAACTGGAAGAAAATACGCCAAAACGATAGATCCACCCCAAAACCACCCTAAACCTACCTGATGTACTCCAAAAACCACAATTTACTCTTTTCCACCATGATAACCAACGAGAACCCAATAGAACCCAACGGAGACCCCAAAAAACGTCAAAAATACCCCAAACAAGAACGGCATTACCCCCAAAACTGGAAGAAAATCCCCCAAAACCATAGATCCACCCCAAAACCACCCTAAACCTACCTGATGTTCTCCAAAACCCACAATCCACTCCTATTTAACATAATGACAAACAAGAACCCAACAAAACCTAATGGAGACCCCAAAACACGTAAAAAACACCCCAAAAAATATCGGCATCACCCCCAAAACTGGAAGAAAATACGCCAAAATCATAGATCCACCCCAAAACCACCCTAAACCTACCTGATGTTCTCCAAAACCCACAATTTACACTTTTCCACCATGATAACAAACGAGAACCCAACAAAACCCAACGGAGACCCCAAAAAACGTCAAAAACACCCCAAACAAGAACGGCATCACCCACAAAACTGGAAGAAAATCCGCCAAAACCATAGATCCACCCCAAAACCACCCTAAACCTACCTGATGTTCTCCAAAACCCACAATTTACCCTTTTCCACCATGATGACCAACGAGAACCAAACAAAACCCAACGGAGACCCCAAAACACTTCAAATACACCACAAAAAATGAACAGAATCACGCCAAAAAATAGAAGAAAACCCCAAATACCATAGATCCACCCCAAAGACACCCTAAACCTACCTGATGTTCTCCTAATCCCAAAGCACACTCCAAACCACCATAAAACACATTAGGAATTCAACGAAACGCAACGGAAACCCCAAAACACTTCAAAATCACCCGAAGAAAGGAGAGGATCACTCCCCCAAAAAGAAGAAAACCCCAAATACCATGAATCCACGCGAAAACTCCCCCTAAACCTACCTGAAGTTCTCCAAAACCCACAATTTACACTTTTACAACACGATGACCAACGAGAACCCAACAAAACCAAACAGAGACCACAAAAACCTTAAAAAACACCCCAAACAAGAATGGCATCACCCCCAAAACTGGAAGAAAAACCCCAAAACCATAGATCCACCCCAAAGACACCCTAAACCTACCTGATGTTCTCCAAAAACCACAATTTACCCTTTTCCAACACGATGACCAACGAGAACCCAACAGAACCCAACAGAGACCCCAAAAAACGTCAAAAACACCCCAAACAAGAACGGCATCACCACCAAAACTGGAAGAAAATCCCCCAAAACCATAGATCCACCCCAAAACCACCCTAAACCTACCTGATGTTCTCCAAAAACCACAATCCACTCCTATTTAACATAATGACAAACAAGAACCCAACAAAACCTAATGGAGACCCCAAAACACGTCAAAAACACCACAAAAAATATCGGCATCACCCCCAAAACTGGAAGAAAATACGCCAAAAACATAGATCCACCCCAAAACCACCCGAAACCTACCTGATGTTCTCCAAAACCCACAATTTAACCTTTTTCCACCATGATAACCAACGAGAACCCAACAAAACCCAACGGAGACCCCAAAAAACGTCAAAAACACCCCAAACAAGAACGGCATCACCACCAAAACTGGAAGAAAATCCCCCAAAACCATAGATCCACCCCAAAGACACCCTAAAACTACCTGATCTTCTCCAAAACCCACAATCCACTCCTATTTAACATAATGACAAACAAGAACCCAACAAAACCTAATGGAGACACCAAAACACGTCAAAAACACCACAAACAAGAAAAGGATCACCCCCAAACCAAGAAGAAAATACGCCAAAACCATAGATCCACCCCAAAACTCCCCCTAAACCTACCTGATGTTCTCCAAAACCCACAATTTACACTTTTACAACACGATGACCAACGAGAACCCAACAAAACCAAACAGAGACCACAAAAACCTTAAAAAACACCCCAAACAAGAATGGCATCACCCCCAAAACTGGAAGAAAACCCCCAAAACCATAGATCCACCCCAAAGACACCCTAAACCTACCTGATGTTCTCCAAAAACCACAATTTACCCTTTTCCAACACGATGACCAACGAGAACCCAACAGAACCCAACAGAGACCCCAAAAAACGTCAAAAACACCCCAAACAAGAACGGCATCACCACCAAAACTGGAAGAAAATCCCCCAAAACCATAGATCCACCCCAAAACCACCCTAAACCTACCTGATGTTCTCCAAAAACCACAATCCACTCCTATTTAACATAATGACAAACAAGAACCCAACAAAACCTAATGGAGACCCCAAAACACGTCAAAAACACCCCAAAAAATATCGGCATCACCCCCAAAACTGGAAGAAAATACGCCAAAAACATAGATCCACCCCAAAACCACCCGAAACCTACCTGATGTTCTCCAAAACCCACAATTTAACCTTTTTCCACCATGATAACCAACGAGAACCCAACAAAACCCAACGGAGACCCCAAAAAACGTCAAAAACACCCCAAACAAGAACGGCATCACCACCAAAACTGGAAGAAAATCCCCCAAAACCATAGATCCACCCCAAAACCACCCTAAACCTACCTGATGTTCTCCAAAACCCACAATCCACTCCTATTTAACATAATGACAAACAAGAACCCAACAAAACCTAATGGACACACCAAAACACGTCAAAAACACCCCAAACAAGAAAAGGATCACCACCAAAACTGGAAGAAAATACACCAAAACCATAGATCCACCCCAAAACCACCCTAAACCTACCTGATCTTCTCCAAAACCCACAATTTACCCTTTTCCACCATGATGACCAACGAGAACCAAACAAAACCCAACGGAGACCCCAATACACTTCAAATACACCCCAAAAAAGAACAGGATCACGCCAAAAAATAGAAGAAAACCCCAAATACCATAGATCCACCCCAAAGACACCCTAAACCTACCTGATGTTCTCCTAATCCCAAAGCACACTCCAAACCACCATAAAACACATTAGGAATTCAACGAAACGCAACGGAAACCCCAAAACACTTCAAAATCACCCGAAGAAAGGAGAGGATCACTCCCCCAAAAAGCAGAAACCCCCAAATACCACGAATCTACGCGAAAACTCACCCTAAACCTACCTGAAGTTCTCCAAAAACCACAATTTACACTTTTACAACACGATGACCAACGAGAACCCAACAGAACCCAACAGAGATCCCAAAAAACGTCAAAAACACCCCAAACAAGAACGGCATCACCACCAAAACTGGAAGAAAATCCCCCAAAACCATAGATGCACCCCAAAACCACCCTAAAACTACCTGATGTTCTTCAAAACCCACAATCCACTCCTATTTAACATAATGACAAACAAGAACCCAACAAAACCTAATGGAGACCCCAAAACACGTAAAAAACACCACAAAAAATATCGGCATCACCCCCAAAATTGGAAGAAAATACGCCAAAAACATAGATCCACCCCAAAACCACCCTAAACCTACCTGATGTTCTCCAAAACCCACAATTTACCCTTTTCCAACACGATGACCAACGAGAACCCAACAGAACCCAACAGAGATCCCAAAAAACGTCAAAAACACCCCAAACAAGAACGGCATCACCACCAAAACTGGAAGAAAATCCCCCAAAACCATAGATCCACACCAAAGACACCCTAAACCTACCTGATGTTCTCCAAAAACCACAATTTACCCTTTTCCAACACGATGACCAACGACAACCCAACAGAACCCAACAGAGACCCCAAAAAAACGTCAAAAACACCCCAAACAAGAACGGCATCACCACCAAAACTGGAAGAAAATACGCCAAAAACATAGATCCACCCCAAAACCACCCTAAACCTACCTGATGTTCTCCAAAACCCACAATCCACTCCTATTTAACATAATGACAAACAAGAACCCAACAAAACCTAATGGACACACCAAAACACGTCAAAAACACCCCAAACAAGAAAAGGATCACCACCAAAACTGGAAGAAAATACACCAAAACCATAGATCCACCCCAAAACCACCCTAAACCTACCTGATCTTCTCCAAAACCCACAATTTACCCTTTTCCAACATGATGACCAACGAGAACCAAACAAAACCCAACGGAGACCCCAAAACACTTCAAATACACCCCAAAAAAGAACAGGATCACGCCAAAAAATAGAAGAAAACCCCAAATACCATAGATCCACCCCAAAGACACCCTAAACCTACCTGATGTTCTCCTAATCCCAAAGCACACTCCAAACCACCATAAAACACATTAGGAATTCAACGAAACGCAACGGAAACCCCAAAACACTTCAAAATCACCCGAAGAAAGGAGAGGATCACTCCCCCAAAAAGAAGAAAACCCCAAATACCATGAATCCACGCGAAAACTCCCCCTAAACCTACCTGATGTTCTCCAAAACCCACAATTTACACTTTTCCAACACGATGACCAACGAGAACCCAACAAAACCAAACAGAGACCACAAAAACCTTAAAAAAATACCCCAAACAAGAATGGCATCACCCCCAAAACTGGAAGAAAACCCCCAAAACCATAGATCCACCCCAAAGACACCCTAAACCTACCTGATGTTCTCCAAAAACCACAATTTACACTTTTCCAACACGATGACAAACAAGAACCCAACAAAACCTAATGGAGACCCCAAAACACGTCAAAAACACCCCAAACAAGAACGGCATCACCCCCAAAACTGGAAGAAAATACGCCAAAAACATAGATCCACCCCAAAACCACCCGAAACCTACCTGATGTTCTCCAAAACCCACAATTTAACCTTTTTCCACCATGATAACCAACGAGAACCCAACAAAACCCAACGGAGACCCCAAAAACGTCAAAAACACCCCAAACAAGAACGGCATCACCACCAAAACTGGAAGAAAATCCCCCAAAACCATAGATCCACCCCAAAACCACCCTAAACCTACCTGATGTTCTCCAAAACCCACAATCCACTCCTATTTAACATAATGACAAACAAGAACCCAACAAAACCTAATGGAGACCCCAAAACACGTCAAAAACACCCCAAACAAGAAAAGGATCACCACCAAAACTGGAAGAAAATACACCAAAACCATAGATCCACCCCAAAACCACCCTAAACCTACCTGATCTTCTCCAAAACCCACAATTTACCCTTTTCCACCATGATGACCAACGAGAACCAAACAAAACCCAACGGAGACCCCAAAACACTTCAAATACACCCCAAAAAAGAACAGGATCACGCCAAAAAATAGAAGAAAACCCCAAATACCATAGATCCACCCCAAAGACACCCTAAACCTACCTGATGTTCTCCTAATCCCAAAGCACACTCCAAACCACCATAAAACACATTAGGAATTCAACGAAACGCAACGGAAACCCCAAAACACTTCAAAATCACCCGAAGAAAGGAGAGGATCACTCCCCCAAAAAGCAGAAACCCCCAAATACCACGAATCTACGCGAAAACTCACCCTAAACCTACCTGAAGTTCTCCAAAACCCACAATTTACACTTTTACAACACGATGACCAACGAGAACCCAACAGAACCCAACAGAGATCCCAAAAAACGTCAAAAACACCCCAAACAAGAACGGCATCACCACCAAAACTGGAAGAAAATCCCCCAAAACCATAGATGCACCCCAAAACCACCCTAAAACTACCTGATGTTCTTCAAAACCCACAATCCACTCCTATTTAACATAATGACAAACAAGAACCCAACAAAACCTAATGGAGACCCCAAAACACGTAAAAAACACCACAAAAAATATCGGCATCACCCCCAAAATTGGAAGAAAATACGCCAAAAACATAGATCCACCCCAAAACCACCCTAAACCTACCTGATGTTCTCCAAAACCCACAATTTACCCTTTTCCAACACGATGACCAACGAGAACCCAACAGAACCCAACAGAGATCCCAAAAAACGTCAAAAACACCCCAAACAAGAACGGCATCACCACCAAAACTGGAAGAAAATCCCCCAAAACCATAGATCCACACCAAAGACACCCTAAACCTACCTGATGTTCTCCAAAAACCACAATTTACCCTTTTCCAACACGATGACCAACGACAACCCAACAGAACCCAACAGAGACCCCAAAAAACGTCAAAAACACCCCAAACAAGAACGGCATCACCACCAAAACTGGAAGAAAATACGCCAAAAACATAGATCCACCCCAAAACCACCCTAAACCTACCTGATGTTCTCCAAAACCCACAATCCACTCCTATTTAACATAATGACAAACAAGAACCCAACAAAACCTAATGGACACACCAAAACACGTCAAAAACACCCCAAACAAGAAAAGGATCACCACCAAAACTGGAAGAAAATACACCAAAACCATAGATCCACCCCAAAACCACCCTAAACCTACCTGATCTTCTCCAAAACCCACAATTTACCCTTTTCCAACATGATGACCAACGAGAACCAAACAAAACCCAACGGAGACCCCAAAACACTTCAAATACACCCCAAAAAAGAACAGGATCACGCCAAAAAATAGAAGAAAACCCCAAATACCATAGATCCACCCCAAAGACACCCTAAACCTACCTGATGTTCTCCTAAATCCCAAAGCACACTCCAAACCACCATAAAACACATTAGGAATTCAACGAAACGCAACGGAAACCCCAAAACACTTCAAAATCACCCGAAGAAAGGAGAGGATCACTCCCCCAAAAAGAAGAAAACCCCAAATACCATGAATCCACGCGAAAACTCCCCCTAAACCTACCTGATGTTCTCCAAAACCCACAATTTACACTTTTCCAACACGATGACCAACGAGAACCCAACAAAACCAAACAGAGACCACAAAAACCTTAAAAAATACCCCAAACAAGAATGGCATCACCCCCAAAACTGGAAGAAAACCCCCAAAACCATAGATCCACCCCAAAGACACCCTAAACCTACCTGATGTTCTCCAAAAACCACAATTTTACACTTTTCCAACACGATGACAAACAAGAACCCAACAAAACCTAATGGAGACCCCAAAACACGTAAAAAACACCCCAAAAAATATCGGCATCACCCCCAAAACTGGAAGAAAATACGCCAAAATCATAGATCCACCCCAAAACCACCCTAAACCTACCTGATGTTCTCCAAAACCCACAATTTACCCTTTTCCACCATGATAACCAACGAGAACCCAACAAAACGCAACGGAGACCCCAAAAAACGTCAAAAACACCCCAAACAAGAACGGCATCACCACCAAAACTGGAAGAAAATCCCCCAAAACCATAGATCCACCCCAAAACCACCCTAAACCTACCTGATCTTCTCCAAAAAACACAATTTACCATATTCCAACACGATGACCAACGAGAACCCAACAGAACCCAACAGAGAACCCAAAAAACGTCAAAAACACCCCAAACAAGAACGGCATCACCCCCAAAACTGGAAGAAAATCCCCCAAAACCATAGATCCACCCCAAAGACACGCTAAACCTACCTGATGTTCTCCAAAAACCACAATTTACTCTTTTCCAACACGATGACCAACGAGAACCCAACAGAACCAAACAGAGATCCCAAAAAACGTCAAAAACACCCCAAACAAGAACGGCATCACCACCAAAACTGGAAGAAAATACGCCAAAAACATAGATCCACCCCAAAACCACCCTAAACCTACCTGATGTTCTCCAAAACCCACAATCCACTCCTATTTAACATAATGACAAACAAGAACCCAACAAAACCTAATGGACACACCAAAACACGTCAAAAACACCCCAAACAAGAAAAGGATCACCACCAAAACTGGAAGAAAATACACCAAAACCATAGATCCACCCCAAAACCACCCTAAACCTACCTGATCTTCTCCAAAACCCACAATTTACCCTTTTCCAACATGATGACCAACGAGAACCAAACAAAACCCAACGGAGACCCCAAAACACTTCAAATACACCCCAAAAAAGAACAGGATCACGCCAAAAAATAGAAGAAAACCCCAAATACCATAGATCCACCCCAAAGACACCCTAAACCTACCTGATGTTCTCCTAATCCCAAAGCACACTCCAAACCACCATAAAACACATTAGGAATTCAACGAAACGAAACGGAAACCCCAAAACACTTCAAAATCACCCGAAGAAAGGAGAGGATCACTCCCCCAAAAAGAAGAAAACCCCAAATACCATGAATCCACGCGAAAACTCCCCTAAACCTACCTGATGTTCTCCAAAACCCACAATTTACACTTTTCCAACACGATGACCAACGAGAACCCAACAAAACCAAACAGAGACCACAAAAACCTTAAAAAATACCCCAAACAAGAATGGCATCACCCCCAAAACTGGAAGAAAACCCCCAAACCATAGATCCACCCCAAAGACACCCTAAACCTACCTGATGTTCTCCAAAAACCACAATTTACACTTTTCCAACACGATGACAAACAAGAACCCAACAAAACCTAATGGAGACCCCAAAACACGT